>NC_136960.1:10986189-11043689 GCF_032717465.1 Coenobita brevimanus | reverse complement strand
ATGATGCTAATCACGAAGAAGAGGTAGGGAAAGGATGTAGAGCCACAGTAGTCTTTTTCTGCCACTGACATACGTGACATAAACTGCAAAAGGATAAAAATATGGGCAAAGTAAAAATGAGTGAACTTGTCCACGAACGGATGATATGAAATTGTCAGAAAAGTAATAGCTATACTGTATATTACAATCTCTTCATCATATTTCAACACGTGTATGCCAGTGTATCGTAAATAGGTCCAGGTATCTTTAAACGCTTCTTGAAGGAACATAATACGGGTATACCGTTGCCTAGTACTATCATCTTCAGCTTTTTATCAGTGGTCATGTACCATCCATCCATCCATCTATCATCTAATCCTACATTGCCTCATGAGGAGCGTAGGAGCCCGGGGCTAGGCAGTTGGTCTCGTCATTTAAGATGAGACTGACTAGCCTCACTCATCCCTGAGTGGCATTACATGAGCAATCAACTCCAACCACCCCTTGGATATAAACCTTCACCGGCTCAATCCGACTGGAGCGCAATAATTACCCACAAAACCACCAGGTGCCAAAATTTGGCTATATGGTTACCTCCCAGCGTAGTAAATGGTTTCCTGATGAACAGGAAACCATTTGGCTTCTCACTCAGTGTAGAGTCACCCACAGGCAGAAGGAAAAGGAAAGAATGAAAGAAAGAAAGACAGAAGAGGATAGAAGGAAAGAAAGATGGAAGAGAAGAAAGGGCAGACACCCGAGTGCAGCACTACATCGAGTGAGTCACAAAAATAAATATGAAAATGGAATACCAGATGCATTGTTATCGAATTAATACTTAGAAAAATATGCACGTCGTCTCTTGCTATTATCAGTGTACCACAAAACACATTGGACTTGAGAAAAGATGATGTATGTATCCAGTGAAGTACGGTATGTATCTAGTGTAAAGTACAGAAACAACTGCCTTACCAGTTCCGTCTGAAGAAAATTTACAACTAGAGAAATACAATGAAAACCCTATCACTATGGTACTTGTGCGTGTTCCAGGTGGTTCGATTTTTCCGCGACTTGTTCGTCTGTTTTGGGGAAGATACTTGTGTCTCTGAACGTCTCTTTGTAAACAGCGACTTAATATTCATATTAGAGTGCTATTTTCTGAAAAGAGCATTCTAGATACCCGTTATAGATTATGCTATTCTGTAAACAGCGATCTAGATATCCAAGACAGAGTATGTCCATCTGTAAAGTGCGATCTGTACGTCTAGTTTGTAGCAAGTCTTTCTGTAAACAGCCACCGAGAAATCCAGTAAACATTAGCGTCATCTTCGCTCCATCAGCAGAGGTCAGGCTATCCATCAGGCGGAACTCTCTGGCCCGTATTCTCGTAAGATCTGGATGCTCCCATGTACCCCATCCTTAACAGTATTTTTCAGCTTATAATTCTGGAGTGTATTCGTTTGTTGATGTATATTTGTTTATAATAATAGATATACCGAATAAGATTACGGTGTAATATGCAAAACAAGCACACTGCACGTCACTCTCATTGTTTCTTTAGTATATGCAAAATATGCCTGTCAATAAAGATAAAATGTGCACACGAAAGGATATTAAGGTGAAATAAGCAAACAGACTGGAAGAGAAGAAGTGTTTTGGATATTTTTAAAGTCCAAAAGAAAGTGACTCAATGTCTTTCTACCCTCCTTCCTGTTGTCACTCCGTTACACTACCCAGTGACGCCCGTCTGTAGCCTTAGCCCTCCACTCCTAAAATTTGGCTCACAGACAGACTTACCAGCAGTTTCTGTCTTAACTGAGACTTATTTTACAGGACAGACATGAGATGCAGAGTGCAGTTTATTATCATATCTTCTTCCCAAATAATTCTTAGGACAAACAACTATGACTGTTGTGGTTGTGACGATTGCTTGTGTTAGTTTAAGTTAGATATAGCGTGTTCTTATAGATATTGTTAGAGCGACATAGTGATCAGTTTAGTTTATTCTATACTATATTTGTTAATTTAGGTTAGTGTAACGTACGTTAGACCACGATTATGTAGTTTTTGCCTGTCGAGAGATGGAGAGGAAAGAGGGGAATAGGACCATCCTAAAGAATGGAGATAAGATAACGAGGCTGTGAATGAGTTGGAGGGGATGGAAAGTGGAAGGGGAAGGGTGATGGATAGGGACAGATACGGAGGCGGGGGTGATGCTGAGGAGGCATAACGTGTAGGCGTGAACGACTGAGGGTCAGTTAGTGGAGACGAGAGGAGAGGAGAGAAAAGGAGAAAAGACGAATAATGAGGGGGCGCGGGTTATCGATGTCCATTAGCCCCTTTTGTTCCGTGGCGGAGTGGAAGAATCATGGCGGAGACAAAAATCAGGCTATTGTTACCTGCCGCCCTGAGTGGGGGAATGATACCAGGTAGATTCACTGCGTTGCCAAGTTAAGGTGGGTGGGTTGAAAGACAAACAGACAGAGAAAGGAAAATCTAACAGGGAGGACAGTAAGGGGTCCTGAATTGATTGTTGAAAGAGAATACTCAAACATTTTAAAAGTGAAATTTGGAAGAGATACACCGAGATGAAACAATGCATAAAGGAAAATGGATTTGAACAAACTGAAGAACTGCTACTGACTCACATGAAAAATGATCTGACATGGTAAAAGATGGATTGGTACAGAATTTGATCATTGCCGTTATTGGGACAGAGATATGTCAGAAAATTGTCTGGGATGGAATGAAGGATTGCAGTTCAGCACGGATAAGGAGTTACGTTTTGGAAGCTGGCTGGTATGGAATTAACCTCTGCTGTTTATACTTTTGCTCATAATGTGATTCTTAATATTCTGCATGCTTAATGAGTAGGAACTGAAGCTTAAAAACTGCAGAGGCACAATGAAAATAGTGAAAATAAAGTAGAAAAAATAAGTCTAAAGAACTATATGAGGTTTCTGTGTCACGGGAGGAAAGAAAAAGTGGGAGACCAAAAGCGAGATAATGGGACAAAAGCCTGTATTCTCGTCGGGTAAGGAGGCTCCCTAGCTCCAATTCCCTTACGATTTATTTTTGGATATGGCTGGTTAGTACGTTATTGATATAGTGATACACGGAGGATTTACATCACAAAGAATAGGGCAATAAGGAAAGCAAATCACTTAGAAAAATGTGTCAGGGAGATTATTAAACTGACGAGAGTACGGGCCAAGGTGAGGGAGCATAAGGTGAGTAGTGTATTGTGGCAAGAGGGAAAGGGAATAAATAGCAGATCAAGAGCAAAGAAGGGGATATAAATGGGGTCAGGAGAATCACACACACACACACACACACACACACACACACACACACACACACACACACACACACACACACACGGCATTGTGCTTACGAGTTGCCGTTCGGTAGTCTCATAGCAAACTACAGTATATGGGACTGACTGCTACTGGACTTTTCCATGTAGATTAACCCAGTTTTTTTCTACATTCTTCATTCGTTGTTTAAGTAAAATATTTGTATTATGCATAAACACTTTTTGCCATCCTTTTCCTTGTAGGGTATTAACCCAGAGGGAATGCTTAGAGGAGGGACGAACCTCCTTCTGTTATGTTCTTTGTTCTCTCTACAAAGTAATTAATGTAGGCTACTTCAACGAACGATCTTGTTACAGGGTGGCCTTATTGGTAATATTACTATTTTGTCTATATACTGGAATGTACTTAATTTTTTCGTCCCCGTCCTTCCTCACTCCTCGTCACACTTTCCTGTCTTGCCTTATTGTCTCTTGTACCGTGTCTCTTTTTTCTTCAGGTATCCCTCCCAAATTTACCTTCCTACCAATATTATTATTTGCCCTCCAATCATTTCATAACATTCCCGTCGTTTAGGTCCGCGATGGAAATAGCCTATATGCCTGAGCGGCCAGAGCTGAGCCGATAACCATGTCTGATACACTGTCTGCTCATCGATGTTTACGGTGGTGATGTGTTTACTGAATTACTACCCAGCCCAGTGGTGTGGCCAGCAGATCCTCCCTGCCGTATTATACCCTTTCATCATCGTCGTCGCCTACGTCGTCGTCGTCGTCGTCGAACATCAACATTACTATCATCACCATCGCCACCATCACCAATCATCATCATTATCATCATCATCATCATCATCATCGCAACTCCCACTATCATTTTTATTAGTACTATAACCTATATATATGTGTCTAACTGGATCAATTCCCAGCCCAGTGATGGTGTGGCTAGCGAACCCTGCTTGCTGTACTTCACCCTCTTGTTAAATTTCATCATCCTCAACACCATCAGTAACACCATGTCCTCATTCTCTGTCGATGGGCCTCCTCGGTCAGACAGACTGGTGCTAATCAACAACACATCATCGTCTTCCTTTTCATTTTTTCCCTTTTTTTTTTTTTTCTTTTCGCCATCTAATATTATGTGTTTTCCCTTCCATTATAAATACCTGTTTTTTTAGTTTGTCCTCTTCCCATACCTCTCTTCACTCCATCCTCTTCCATTCCTTCCACTGTCATCTTAAATTTCTTTACTTACGGTTTTTCTGCTTTATTATTTCTCTTTTCTTTATTCACATCCTTTTCTCCACATCACCTAGCTCATCAGCATTTCCTTGATGTTTTTGATAGTTTGTGCAGTATGAAAGTAACTCAGTAAAGAAATAATTGCTGGGTACATCTGGATCCATATTTCTCACTAATAAGTAGGTTCTAAGTCATGAACTCTTAGAAATGCCAGTCGCTACACGACAATAGTACCTAAAATGGAACACCTGCCTCACACCACCCCAGACAGCAAGAACTCCCACCAGTCTCCCTGTTAGGCCATCCCGTGTATGACCAAACCTTCCTTTCTTAACTTAGGCTCAACCAAACTATACATTACAGGTCTTTCATCTTTCTCAAGGCTTGAGTCTAGTGTCTGTCTGTTCAAGCCACTATGACCCTGCATGACGGATAAGTGATGCTAAGGATGCCAAGGGAAATAGTAGATTAATCCATTTACATAACCTTGACCTCTCCACTACCAAAAAGTCTGTCTGTTATATTCCTGTGTCTTGAGATGATTTCCGTCAGTTTAGGAGAGAGATTTTGAACTAGAGGGGTTATCTGTAGCCTTAACGTGCACTGATGACCTGGATGTGGGAAAGATGGAGGGAAAGGTCGGGGAGAACGGGATAAAGGGAACCATGGAGTGATAGAGAAACTAATGGAGTAAAGAAAAGAAGGAAATCATAATCTTGGAGGGAAAAGCGGTAGGGAACGACCGAGTGACATTGATAGAGGTAGACAGATAGGTAGATAGGAAGATAGATAGACTGAGGGAGCGAGAAAGGGAGGGGGGGGAAATAAGGTTTACAAAGAGAGAGAGAGAGAGAGAGAGAGAGAGAGAGAGAGAGAGAGAGAGAGGTTGAATAAGACTTAAAAAATACAAAATCGGCAAAAAAATCAGTATCCATTTATTGCTAGGGGTTGTTAAGTTGGTCAGGAAGGCAGGGTGCAACAGCTGAGTGAGGAAGAGTTACAACTTTCTGGAGAAATATACAGTAAGTGATGCGAGGGAGGCTGGATACTAATAGAGGTGTCGGGAAGAATGATGGAGGAGGTCGTAATGAGGTGGTGAGTGAGAGAGATGGATGAGAGTGAGGGAGAATTTGACGCAAGGTGAGAGTTGATTGATTGATGAAAATTGCAGATGTGCTGACGTAACAACATAAGGAGGGTAGATGGTGATGAAGAGCTAGGAGGAGGTGTGTGAGGTAGGGTGAGAGGATGGGTGTGAGGGAGATATGAAGGAAGGTACGAATATTTAAAAAAAAATGAAAATTAGGGTAAAAGGGAAGGCTTATCGAATAGAAAAGAGAGTGTGAGGGAAGAAAATGAGAGAGTTTGTCGAATGGTTCAGGTGAGAGTATAAGGGAAGACCAGAGGGAGGGTGTGATGGGAGACGTGAGATAAATTGAGGAAAGATATACGAAGAAATTTAACCTAATATAAGTTCCTGAATGGCCTTTCCGAATCTTCTTTACAACATTTGCTCAGTCAGTTGATATGATATTGCAGTTAAGTATGAGGTATTTCATGTAAATAAGGGTAGAATTATCCACTTTAGAATAATAACTTTAATATTTTATTAATGCCTCTGCAGTTCGCTTATACTTAACCTCGGTGAGACTTCTCGTTGTGATGGGGATAAAAGCAATCTCAATTAATTCTTTCATTATGGGTGAAGTAGTTTATATTGCATTTTTGCTACTGCTTGATGATTTCACATAGCATCAGAGAGACCAGTCATAATAAAGGGTCTCAACTACCACTCCACTTCGTCAGACACTCCAGTGATTACCTCCCATTTCAGCCACGCTTGTCTGTCAGTCACCACTACATTAACAACCATTAGTAACACCTCAGTCACTGTTTTCCTCAGCCTAGCCTACGACCATCACCACATTTATGAATCAAGAGCATCATGACCCACAAGATCATCATGTCCCCCCCTCCACTTGAAACCATGCCAAGATCTTAGCCTTAGAGAGGTCATCTAGCAGGTCCACATCATCTTGATGCAGCGGGTAGGAGTACGTAGTTGGTCCACCCACCATGGCCCATGAAAATCCCCAGGTGCAGGAGCAGGAGATGGTGCAGGAGAGGGTGGAGCAAGAGGAGGACCAGGCTTCCCGCTTGGCATCCTTGATTGTGCACCAGCACTTTGCTTTAAACCTCTGGTAACAGTCTCCCAGTGCTCGGGTGGGATGCCGGCTCCAGGCTCACCAGGCCTGGCTGCAGGCCTCGACTGCTGCGGAACATGTGTCCAACCGCCACGGTACCCCAGAGTGGCTGTTGTAGAGGTGGGTAGACTGACCAAACACTTGGCGGCCAGACTCCAGCAGTATGTTCGAGAAGTACTCAGCAGTTAAGGTCTGAGGGCCCCAGTGACCAGGGAAGCATGCAGAGATGGCAGAGGTATACTTTGATCACCTGTTGCCCTGAATCTGCCAGCAAGGGTGACTTGCCCATGAGGACTTAAGTGACAAGGCTGGATAGTTAAGGAACAGTGGAAGGTGGTCATTGCCCATGTATGGCCCCACATGGGCCTCAGGATGATGAAAGGTAGCATCACCCAAGCAGATATCTAGCACTGAGGCACTACCACTGTAAGGGTCGAAATGAGCGTGGAGACCAGGAGAAGTAGAAAGCTGTAACGGGGAGACTCCAGGAGCACCTGGATGAGAGAGGATCCCGTGTTACTGGGGGTACCAGCCATGTCTCGGTCCCAGTGGCAATGACAGGCATTAAAGTCCCCCATTATAAATGAAGGGGCTGGCATCTGGCCCAAGTAATGGAGGAACTCGCCACTGTAACGTCCTGGTAAGGGTTGTAGCAGAAGAGAATGGGCACCCATCCTGACATGAGGGCCACTCTTATAACCAGGGCCTCCATATATATGAGGGCCAGAGGCACACTTTGCAGATCCTCTTGAACTGCCAACAACAGGCCTCCATCCCATCAATGAGGGTGGTCGTACCTGTGCGTCAAATAACCCCCCAGGTGGAGTTGCAGGGGAGGGTGGAGTCACGTCTCACTGACTCCCACTACACTAGGGCAATACTCCTCCAATATCACCATAAAATCTTGGGTCTTCCAGAGTAAGGACCATGCATTCCAGAGTAGGACACTGAAGGGTCTCAGGCCTGAAATGACAGTGAGGACAGTACCCTGGGCCAGAGGCAAGAGCAGATGACCATGACAGCCCCTGTTGGTGCAGTTGCAGAGCACTGGAGAGGAGACCAAAGAAGGTTGGCTCAGGTTCAGAAGCAGGAGAGATGGCTGGGAAGGATGGATGAAGGCTGGGAGCTGGGATGGAGATCTGCATCGGATGAGTGGCTGGCTGGCGATAAAGAGGCTATGGCTGGGTAGATTGGACAGGAGGGTTACTTGCAAAGGCCGGGACCACCAAGTTGTCGTCATCCTGGGCCACGTCTAGGATAAAGGGGCCACGAGATCTGGCCCTGTCATGGAGCACACTGGGGTCAAGGCCGACTCAACTTGGAGCAAGAGGTATCATGAAGCACGATGCTGGCAAGGGAGGTGGGGTAGGTAGACTCCCCCACTAGCAAGTCAACTGGGTCAGTGGAGCCCTCCTGGCCCAGGTCCTCCAGTGGGGCAATGTGGATGCAGTTAACAACAATATCCACATAACTGGCACCATCTCTCACTTTCGGGGCCCAGAGGGCAAAGTGGTCGGTGGTGTGGGATGCCGAGCCAAGGTCTCAAGCTGACGAAGCTGCTTATCAACATCTTGGGTGGTTGTACCCTTGTGCATCCCATCATGGATCTCACTTGCCTCCCTATAAACTGGATAGTGCTTGGACGCCACCTTGCGTCCCCTTCCACACATGTAGCACCTGGGGCTGCTGGTGCAGGGCAGTCCATCACCAGATTTGAAAGGGTGATAGCCACTGCATATTGAAAACCGTGACTTATTACGATATATGATCTTACTGTGCCCATACTGGTGGCAGTTGAAGCACTGCAGCAGACTTGGAGTGACCACACTCACCTGGTATAGGATGTACCTGCAGAAAACCTTGGATGGGCGGGGTCCACGGAACACATGACGTATCCACTGTGAAACCGGGGGATGTCAGGGGCAGAGAAGCACACAGAAATCCTGGAGGCCTCCAACAAAGTCAAAGAGCCATTGTCAAGTCAGCAAAGGTCAAGCACCAAGTCGTCAATGTCCACATCCAAGGTGAATGGCCTGATTTCCTCATAATGGAGATCTGCTTCAGCTTCAGAGGACTAAACACGGTGACATGAGACTTCCAAATACCCAAGCTTCTCCAAGGACTCAATAGGGCTGGGCAGTTTGTGCAGATCTCCAGGGTTGATGTTCACTGAGCCATTTCCCAGCAGCTTGGTCCCACCTTCCACACAATATTTTTCAAAGTGGGACCTGTTGAATGCATCAGACACCCACCTGGGGTAGTTGAAAATCTCCACTCCCTGCATGGAACTGATGATAAAGCATGCAGGCTCCACTATCAGTTCCTCCTCCTCTGTGGCTACTTCTGCCTTGGCTGTGGACGGCACGGACACCATCACACTTGCCCGATGGCAGAGCCACCACATCCTCCCCCAAGGCAGTCTCACAGACGGTGTGCTTGTCTGCCTGCTGGATGGCATTCACCTTGGGAAGGTCCATGACCGCCTCAGCACCATCACTATCATCATCCCCCGAGTCCATTTCTCCTCGTTCAGCCAGGACAGCACACGAGCTGCCGAGGGCAAGTCACACGTCTTAATACTTGGCAAAGCACTCTGAGGACCGAGAGTATGTCTGCGTGGGATTGTAGTCAGCACCCGAATCCTGGAAGTCGCATATTAGGCTAGCATGGGTTGTGAGACAACGAGGCTGGGTCAGGTTTACGAATATCATTATTTTTTTTTTTATACCTCATGATCTGGAAACAATTTGTTTTTATGTATATGAAAAACCAGACTCATATTACGACACACATACAAACAATGTCTCATCCAATCGCAACAGAGAGCAGCCAATTGGATATATTAACGAGGATCATATAATTACGTTGTGTGGGTGTGGTAAGTCAAGGTGGGGATATAAGGGGAGAAGGCTAACGGAGAGAGCAGCGTGCTACAGGACTGGGTATGTACTGTACTGTATGTAAACCCACTTCTGGTTTATTAGGATGATGACGTTTTTCTAAAGTTCCACTTAATATTCTAAATACATATGTGAAGGTATATACCTCACATATCCACATTCCTTTCGTGTGTGTTTAAGGGGGAGGGTCGGGTGGGCAGATGGATAATATACAATAGTTAGGTGAATTAACTGCTACCCTATGTAGTTCACACTATTATCAACATTTCACCTACCAAAATTTTCAGCTCATGTTGGAAGCATACAAGTACACATGTTGCCGGCACTGGTAATATCACTACTTTGTAAATACTTCTGTCTTTGTGTTCACTATACTGATAGCACGGTCGCCTTTAGATTACTGGAAAATACTTTCTGTTTTTTTCTGTTTTTTACCGGATGGAAGAAAAGCGTTGCACTGACCACGGTGTGTCCGCTTGTTTAGAAAGTCAGAATTTCCATGGACAAATATGAAATCAATGATTTCTCCACATCGATATGAAGCTTCGTATCATAAATAGAGTTTTGTCGCTTTATAAGTTTTCTAATGTTATGAGGCGCCAGTCAGGTTAAATGTCATGTGTTGTACGCATCGACTTAAATCTCCCAGTTATGGCTGGGAGTTTTTTCTGTCATGTAATGCCACCAGGACCATATGTAAGTCCCTCATCCATTGGACATCGTGGATTTGAGTCATCTAACCTTGAACTCGTGCACCCTGCAAGGAATAGTATGGCACTGACTAACCTTTTAACTGTTTGTTATTAAAACTAGCAAAATTGGCAGTAAGACACGTTTTTTTTTTTTTTTTTTTTTTTTTTTTTTACGTCCGACCCTGGTCAAAGGGTTCAGTGAATGCAGTTGACACTATTTTCGGTGTTACATTCATGCCCTTTACTACATAATTGCAGTTTAACTTCAAATTTGGATGAATTTTCCTGTGACTATAAGAATATGAGGAGAACGATGACAAAGTGGAAAAGGAAGACTACATTACTCTTGTCATTTGTGTTCTGTGTATATTCAGTGTTATTCATGTGGTATTATTAAAGTCTGGCCCATTTCACTGTGGAAGATTTTGGATGGTTCTCCCAAGTTTCACACTTTCTTGTTCCTTGTTTTCTGGATCCTGCCTAACCCCAGCCTGAAGGTTTGGGGATAGTAGGTCATGGTTATGAGAAACGATGTAAAGTCATCCGCCCTGATGGCCAGAGCGTTGGGATAGCGAGCTCAAAAATAACCCCCACTGAAAAGACTATTTTCAGTCATTTTACATCATTTAGGGAAGACCGGGGCTAGTTGTTACAATTTTACTGTTTTTGCCACCCAATCAAAAAGTACACAGGATAACTTAAAATAATTTTTGCTGTTAAAAGGTCATAATGTTTATTAATACAAACATAAAATAGAAAAATCATAAATTGTCTCGTTCTTAAGAAATAGCAGAATATACAGTGCGAAGTCGCCATATACAACTTGCCCTATATGTGAGGTATGTTGTTACAGACCATGGGGTAAGTTGTTACAAATATATGCTGAACGATGATCTTACTGGAAACAGCAATCAACAATGCAATGAGGTAATACAGTGAAACACTCAGTAAAAAAAACGTAATTCTCGAATAAGTGATAATGGGATAACTTATCTTCAGAACTAAACTTGCTCAAATTTCAAGATCTATGACAGGTGCTGATCCTGTCTCCATCAAGTTGGGCCAGATATGATCACTCATTTTTAAAACTAATCATCATCAGAATCACAGAGGTGGCATACTGTACACAACAACCATACCCATCTGTACAATCCTCATGGACCCATAAAGAATTCGACACACTACACCCATTTTTCCCCTGGGACAGTCTGACCAGTTGTCACTGCACACAAGACACGAACAGTATTTGGTAGTCTTTCTCTTTTTCCTATTTCCAGCAGACTTCTAAGACAGTTCAGTGTCCAGGTTCCCTTTGCAAGTTTCTCGGGGTTTGTCCACCTTATTTTGTAAGTTGTTACAGTCATATTTTATGCAGTGCAATTTGTTATACCTTGTAACAACTAACCCCGACCCGACCTTTTTACTTCCCGACGTAATTTAGGCCATACAGTCAAGTTCTCGATAAACAAAGTCTACACGTAAATCAAGCATAAAAACAACCATTTCAAATAATCAAGTGAGCTTTATTGACCTGTGGTTTCTGCAAGGTGTATGAAGATTTTCTTAAAGGCTAGAATATTTACTCCAGGGGTCCAAAATCGTTCCCCCCCCCCCTAGTTTTGCAGAGGTTTGTCTAATGTGGCCTGTGTCGTCTGCACAATGTGACTGATGGTGATGCATGAGCGCGCCGAGAAGCTGGGTGCCATCTGCTGGTTCATAATGAAACCAATAGCAGTGTGTTGCACTTTTAGTTATGGGATACTTTACTAGGGGCTACACCAAGGCAAATGGTAAGGATAAACATAAATGTGCTGGGAAGAAACAGACAGGGGAGTGATTATTGACGTGGAACAACACAGAGTTACTGCATGATTTCAAAATAGTACTAGATCATTACATTACAGCATGTGTGGATCAATTACATGGATAAAATAGTTACAGACTACAAATATGTGTAATGAATTTAGTGAGAAGGGGGAGTGCTGGGCTGATGTGTTTATGTGTATCGTATATGTAAAGTTGTACCGTGCGGCCAGATTTTATCAGGAGAGACGGAGAGCAAAGCAGGTATTAGCCGGGTGAAGTTGGGAGTGGAAAGAAGGCCGGAGCTAGGGCGCCCGCTCGGTTTTAAGCCCCCTAATGAGGTGGGTGGAGCACCGGTAAGCCTAGGTTGCCTGAATACTCAAATCTGATTGGTTTAGGCACCACTATAGGTGAGGAGGGAAGAGAAATTGAATTCTGTAGGTAGCGGCACCAATAACGATGCTGATTACGAGAACAAGGTGTGAAAAAAGCCATGAGGGAAGGAAACCATGTGTGTAGGTGAAATGAGGAAAAAACAAGAGGGAAGGAAACCACGTGTGTAGATGAAATGCGAGGTACAATACTTTGTGGTGTAATATATGCCACAAGTGTATTAACCTGCCCCTGTATACAACTAGCCCCGGTTTCCTCTATCCGTTACCAAGAATTGTAAGGTGTCTGATAATTCAGAATAGTGATTTTATAACCCCCAAAGCAGGTGACACCCGTTTATTTCGAGATTTGCATAATTTTAAATTGTTAATAAATCCCCTCAATGATGATCTGGGAAAATCTTGTGTAATAAAGCCATTTTGAAATTAAAAGTTACTGTGTTTGTAGTGTAATAGGATATAACTAATCATTAATCGATTTTGGGGTTTTACCAGCTTGTGTTAGATTGTTAAATAATACGTTAAGGAATTATTTTAGAGAAAAAAACTATTTCAAATAAATCGTCTCACAATCACTATTTCTACTTCGTAATAAAAACAGCTTTGTGATATCTTGCCTGGCATATTATCTAGGTATTTCCATTTTCATATACCTCTGTGGACGTGGACCAAAATATTATGGTAGTCTCTCTGCCTGCTTTGCTCGCTTCCACTCACAATGATGATTCTTAAAAATATATATATAATATATATATATATATATATATATATATATATATATATATATATATATATATATATATATATATATATATCAGTTGTTTCCATTTCTTACTTTTACAGGTAAGTGAGAGGTGTGCCCTAAACGAAGTGCCAGTAAGGTATGTCATTGCTGCAGTAGAGTATGTCACCCGCTCTTAGGGTATGGCCACACTGAACGCGATTTGCTGGGAGGGTAGAGGGTAGTGGGCTGCCTAGGGGTGAAAGGCAAGAAGGAACACATGTTATCTAATGCGACTGGCCATACTGAATGCGGGTAGTGGGTTCCCGCCAAGCTTACCCACTCCCCTCTCTGCTACGTGAACCAGTATGTTGGTTAAAATCACCTAGTGCCTCGCGGGATGCCAGACAATCTTGACGTACACCAGATCAGATGTAATCCAAGAAAGTGTAGTGAAGAAATAGTAAGTGCTGTTTTTCAGAGGAGGAGCCCCTACACAAGAATGTAGGTGTCATTAAAAAACTCTGGGACAATATATGTAAACAACTAAATATAACAGGTAAGTTATAAGTTGAATGGACTCATCGATTAGTCTGTCATGATTGGGCTATTATTAACTTATTAGCTGGGCCACCTTTTTTTTTTTTTTGCCTATCGACCATTGAGGCCGGAGCCCCTGGTCATTAAGGCAAAAATATATATGTATATACCCTGACACACATATACATATGTATATACATACATACATACACACATCCATGCATATGAACATACACACTTTCATGCACACATACATATATATATATATATATATATATATATATATATATATATATATATAATTTTTTTATTTTTTGTATTTTTATTTTTTTTATTTTTTTTAACCTTATATTACTTATGAACAAAAATACCTAATCTAAAGACCCTAAAACTAACCACCTAACAGACAAATCGCTAACCTATACTAAATCCTAAGAGACAAATAACTAGACCTACACTAAAGGTAAAAAAGCCTCGACCAAGAGAACACCATAGACTGCAGATATGTAATGCCTTTCTACATTACATACCTGCACTCATCACCTGGTGACTGTCAGTCGAGGCACAACCTAATATAGGGGACATCAATATATGAAAGGGAACCAGACGAGTCAGGAACATTTCCATATACGTCAGCTGTTGCCCCTAATTAGAATAACTTAAGCAAGATGATATAATGTATTTACATATTTTGTACAAAAAGTGAAGAACCTCGCTCAGCAGACCACCATCGACTGCAAGTGCCCAATACCTTCCTATATTGCACACTTGCACTCATCAGCTGGTGACTGTCAGGCGAGGAACTTGGCTTAATGTAGGGGACATCTATATTAGAAATAGATCAGTGGGAGGAGGAACTATTTCAAATGTCAACCGTCAACCCTAATTAATATTACAATATATACATATTTACCATTGATAAAAACCATAACCACACGGTAAAAGTCACATCACTCTGATCAGTCCGGTCTCTCTCAAGAAAGCCATCAATTTATCAGTCATAACAATGTCCCCATCACCCAGGATGGTGGAAAGGGTGAAGGGGACGTCTGCTGCGCCGCAGTAATTTATAAGTGAAGCACTTTCACGAATAAATCGCCGACAGCGCAAGATGATATGACTGATAGATAACACCGCATCACAGATGTCACAGTGCGGCGGGAATCGTTTTTCCATATAAGGTTTCATATGTGTTAATATGGTGGCATTAAGCCTTAAGTGAGCCAACACTTTTTCTTCCAGGCGACTGGGACAGTTGGCAGTGTCCCAGTCGCCCAGGTACGGCTTACAGGTTGGAATATTAAGTCTGGTCCACTGACCTTGCCACAGAAGATTTATTGATTTCTTTCCAAGAGAGAAACTCGACCGTAGATCACGAGGAACGTCACAAGTCTCCTCGAGCTCTACAGCTGACTTTGCAAGTAAGTCATCCTGCTCATTGCCGTAGATACGACAATGACCAGGCACCCAGATCAGCGTGAATGACTTGTTGCATGAATGCACCTTATTAACGATGCAGCCCTGGATCTCGTGAGAGTCCGTAGTGCAAGATGCAATTGCCTGAAGGGCTGATTTTGAATCCAAAAAATATGACAAATGAGTCATGCCTAGAATTTAATGCATAGTCTATGGCTTTCTCAACAGCATAAAGTTCGGAGGTAAACACAGATGTATGAGTTGGCAACCAATACCTGAGGGCACATTCAGTTGACCACACACTTGCACCCACACATGCACTCGACCTGGAGCCATTGGTGTACAAGTGGTGGGACCCCAAGTGATGAATGATGATGTTACGAAACAAGTGGTGGACCTCCGCCTCCAGCACCTTGGCCTTTGGTGCTGGGAGCCATGTAACATCAACTGTAAAGCCAGGTGGCTCCCAAGGTGCTATAATTTTTAACATCAACTTGTCACAGTCACTGGGGTCCACACCAAGCTCCTGAGTCAGTAAATGGAGGCGAACGGCAAAGTGGCCGACGCACCCCCCACAGAAGGTGGTGGTATTGATGCAGGGGGGTACAGGCCACATTGCCGATATTACTTTTCCTAAATGTCCTAATGCCGTAGGACAAGGCCAGATGTTCGCAACAAATACGGAGGGGAGGCACATTTGCCTCCACTTCCATACGAGCTACATGGGTACACCTGACGGCTCCAAGACACATTGCAAACATTTATTCTGCAACACATCCAATCCTTTCAGCGTGGCATTGGATGCCAAGTCATACACCTGTGCGCCATAGTCTAGCTTTGATCAAATGAGGGACTTATACACCATTAATAAAGATTTTCTGTCGGCACCCCATGTAGTACCCGCTAGGTACTTGAGGACATTTACTGGTTTATCGCAACGAGCAAGCAAAGTATTAACATGAATTTTAAAGTTCAAACGACGATCAAAATGAATTCCCAAAAACTTTATAGAATTTTGAAAGGTACCACCTGATTATCCAAAGTTAAGCACAAATTAGGTACGTTACGAGTCGTAAAAACTACAGCGGCACACTTACGGATGGAAAACTTAAATCCTCACTGCAAAGCCCATTGGTAGACGGAGTCAAGGGCTGCTTGAATCCGCCCAGCCAAAAATTGTGCATGACGGGAGGAGTGCCATATTTCACAATCGTTAGCTTAGAGCGAGTATTTAAGATTCCTGGGGATGGGAGCTGATGACAGAATATCACTGATCATAATACTAATTAAAGTAGGACTAAGCACACTTCCCTGCGGCACCCCGTTTTCCTGGATAATTATATCCGATGTTACGTTACAGGACAGTGTGACAGAGAAAGTCCTGTCCCTTAAGAAATTTGAAGTAAAAATAAGCAAATTTCCTCTTAAACCATAAGCATAGTGCTTCATTAGCATACCGTGTCACCATGTCATGTCATAGGCTTTATGGATGTCCAAAAACACCCCTATCATGAATTCTTTATTGGCAAATGCATCTGCAATACAATGCTCCAAATTCATTAAATGATCTAGTGAACTTCTGTATTTACGGAAGCCACATTGTTGATCATTTAACAAATTCTTCGACTCTAAAACAAAAAGAAGCCTATTGTTTACCATTCGTTCCATGACCTTACATAGACAAGAAGTCAACGCAATAGGACGAAATGAAGTGGGATTCATAAGACGACCAGCCTCTTTGGGTATCGGTATGACCTGCACAAAGTGCCATGAGTTTGGGAACGTTTGAGACATCCAAATCTCATTGTACAATGCTAACATCTTAATCAGGTTGTCCTGATTAAGATGCTGGATCATACCATACGTGATGGTGTCTGGTCCAGGGCTGGTGTCTTTACAGGATTTAACCTCCCCCGTCCCGTCGACGTATGGGTACATTGCAACATTTTGCATTTGCCAGTCCCGGCGACGTACTGGTACGTCGTGCAATTGCAAGGTCCCTAATTTGCACAATTTTCAATTTTCGTGCGTGATTTTTCGTATGTATACACAGGACATCTTCCTCTATTCCTCTACAAGATGCCAAGCAGGGACAATGCCTTACACCACATAACCTCCCCCCTCCCCCTCTCATGCCATTGTCTTGGCAAAGGACCTGTTACCAGTGACCTGGCTAGTAAAGATATTCAGGGCCAGAGTGATTCCCCAATCGATGACAATGTGGAGGACAATGTTTACTTAGCATTAGAAGAAGAAACAGCCAGAAATAATGATCAGGTAATGTGGCAAAAAAAGGTCAGGTATGGTGATTAGTTAGTGAGTGAAACAATGCTTATAATGCCTTTATTACTGCTTGAAAACCAGTATACTATCATACTACATATAAATTCGTACCAAGTAAATAAGTAAATACCGTTTATGAGTTGTGTGAAATAGTTACCCTCCCATAGAACTTGTTTTCTTTGGTGCCAGCCTGTTAGAAAACAGTCAGGTAAGGAGGTACTCCTACCTGGATCGAGTATTTTAAACCTCAGGTGAGCGATTTCTCTATGAATTTTCGGTTTCTCACCAAAAGCGGAGGTTTTAGCCCCCCCAAAAAAAAAATCGAAAATACCTCGGGATTGGGGGATGTCAGAGGTGCGGAAAACCTTGGGACGTGACGGGTTAAGGGCAAGGAGCAGTTCATCTAGCGTAAACTCTTGGTTGTACGGGGAGTCTATGTCTTCTGTGGCAAAGTCTAATATCTGTAGCTCAGTCATGCGTTTATGGTGTTGGAAACGTGAATCATAATTGGCTGAGCTACTTACATGAGAAAAACTCCTGGCGAGGATGTTAGCAACGTCCACGGGCTCATCATAGATGTTATTATTTTCTTGCAGTAAGAAATAGGGAAGTATGGGCCTTTATTATTTAATAATTTTATGGTGGACCAGACTTTACTTAATGGTGTTGTACGAGTCACTGTGGACACAAAGGACCACCAGGAGTCACGTTTGGCCCTTCTTATTATTCTCCTTGCCTCAGCACGTGCCTGATTGTGTGCAACAAAATTTTCCTCAGTGGGCTGACTATCAAAAATCCTGTATCTCCTATTGCATTTTCTTAATGCTTGTCGGCAATCCGGCGTCCACCAATGTGCTCTATGCTTCGCATGAACTGTAGAAGTCTTGGGAATAACAGCCTCAGCTGAATGTAATATGGAAGTAGTTATATTTTCGACCTTAACATCTATGGTCTCCCCAGATGTATCTAAATTGGTGATCCTTGAGAAGGATCCCCAATCTGCTTTCTTATAGTTAAATTTTGGAGGTGGAGGGTCCGAAACAATGTCGCGTGTATAAAAGAGACAGATGGGTATATGATCACTTCCCAAGGAGTCGTCATAAGGGTCCCATGAGAAATCTTGATGTATACCAGGGGAGGCCAAAGATAAGTCAATGGCCGAAAAGTTACCAGTTCGATCATCTACACGAGTCGCTCTACCATCGTTCAGGATCAGAGGTTGGACTGTAGTATTAGGTCGGCTACTTGCTCCCCACGACCATCGATCCTCAAGCTACCCCACTGATAGTGATGGGCGTTAAAGTCGCCCATCACTAACTTATTCCCAGGTAGATGTTCAACCAGTGAATTTAAAGCATCACTATCAATGGGGCCGTGTGGAGGACAGTACAGAGAGCAAATAGACAGATATGTGTTATTAAATTTTACTCTGCACGCGACAGCTTCCAGAGTAGAATTTAGAATCACTTCCGTTTGTGGGTGTGATTTGTGTGTGTAAATGGCAACTTCGTACCCTTCATATCTTCTATATGAGTGGTAGTATTTTAACTGTGGAGGATCAGGATGATCCTCCAGGCACGTCTCCTGTAAACAGATAACGTCTGGCCTGTGTATGGAAAGCAAGATTGCTATATTGTGTAACTTATTCCCAATACCTCTACAATTCCACTGTAGTATAATGAATGCGGCGGTTGAAGATTTTCGAGGGTGGCCAGTGTGCTTAGTTTTTTTATGCCTCCCGCGACCAGGCGTGTGGCTACCGGGGGACCTTTTCCGGTGCTCGTTCATGGAGACCTCCATATTTTCATCAATGACAAGGCTCCCAGACTCCACCGAGGAAGAGCTATTCTTTCTCTCCCTCGCTGGACCAGGAGTGGGAAGAACATGAGGACGTGACTGTTTGGTGAGGGTTGTCAAGTTAATTTTGTCAGACTTGTCAGACTTTTGTTTTGGCCGCACTGACTGCGAAGGAGCAGCGGCAGCCTGAGAGTAGGAAGTAGCAACAGGGATATCCGTAAGAGAGTTGGAACGTACAGGAGGCTTAGACTGAGGGATAGGACGTGGGGCATGAGGTGCGAATGTAAGGTCAATCTGTGTCTCAACAGTGCACATCACGGGACGGGACACAACCGCCTATGCATAGGAGATATTAGGCTTGGGGGTTGCATGCAACTCTTTCACCTTCTTCCTAGCATCGTAAAAGGAAATGCCCTCTCTCGCTTTCACTGTGCAGACCTCCTTCTCCTCCTTCCACTTGGGACAAGCCCTTGAGGAAGTGGAGTGAGCATCGTTGCAGTGAAAGCAGCACTCAGTCTCGGATGTACAGTTGTCAGCAGAGTGACGTACAGCCACGCACTTGCCACACATGATGTTGGAAGCCCGACAAGCCTTTTCATGGTGTCCATAGAGCTGACATTTTGAACAGCAAAGGGGATTGGGGATGTACGGTCTGACATTTACAATTTTATATCCTAATTTCACATTTGTAGGTAGAGAAACTTTGCCAAAAGTGAGGACAACAGTGGCTGTCTTCATCCTTATGCCTTCCTGAAAACGAGTGATGAATCTGGCATCAATGACATCCAGCTGAGCAAGTTCCTGTATGATCTCTTCCTCACTCATCACCAGGAGATCCCTGCAAGTGATAACACCCTTGCAGGAATTCATGGATGTTGGGATCTTAGCTTCGGTATCATGACAGTGAACCTTGCGCAACTTCAGCAAGTCTTTAACCTCAGAGGAATTAAAAGACTTTACTAGTAGGTCTCCATTTCCAAGTTTTTTTACTTGTTCCACCTCTCCCGCACAGTGGTCAATCACCTTGATAATGAAGGGATTGACTCTGGACAGGGGAGTGGAACCCAAAGCATGCAGTGTCATGTAGGTCGCATTTGCCACGGGAACGTCAAGTGGGGATCGAGTCTGGCGTCCGTCAGTCTGGGACCGGTCAGTCACGGGAAGATTGTCGTCAGGACTACCTCCCCCCTTGAGGGGGGGGGGGAGACAGTAGGGGTGTCCGCCATAGAATCCACTCCCCCCTACCGGGGGAAGTGGGAAGGAGAGAAAACAACCAAAGGACACAATACCTGGGGTAGAACGCCTATGTCTAAGGTTGCCCTCTCAAACCACTCCAGGGAGGCCCGACCGGGTCTATTCACGCCCCAGAGCGATCAGTGGGGGGGGACCCTCCATGGGTGATAAACAAAGGTAAACTCAGTGTAATGGCACAGACACCTACTGTACCTAGCTACAGGGAGGGGAGGAATATGAGTAATTATCTATCCTATCGCACACCAGAAGGGTGAAAAAAAAGAGCTAATGCCACTAAGGCAACCCTAGAAAGCTAGAGAAGAGAGCCAACATGCATACATCAACTCTCCTCACGACCATGCATCCCTCTGGTGGATACAGTGGATTGCTTTTATATGAATATTGTTGAGCATGTAGCTGTTGATGCACTGTGTAGGATGGCATGATTAGGCTATACTAACTTATTTATTGGTAGAGCCACCTTTCTGTAATGAGTAAAATGGATTAATGATGGATGACGATATATATTTTATGAATACCAAGCATGCAGCCAGTATTACTATATAAGAATTTCATATCAGACAAAAGGCTGTGCCTATGTCTGTTACAGGCTTACATTAGATGTAAATCAGGATTTGAATTATAGGTTGTAGGAAGTTTGACACATTTATTGAGTTTACAGATATTCTATCCAGAACATGCATAAAATAAAGGAAAATTATATGTGCAGTGCCGGTATATTTGGTGTGTGAAAATCAGATCCAATAAAATTATTTGTATTTTCCTGTTACTGATCACCACTGAATTAAATAAGTATCATAGAAAGACCGGTAATGTGATTTACCATTTAAAAAAAAAATGATACGGTTACGTAGTATATGTTACGTAAAATGTGAATATCAAAATATTATGAAATGCATAATATGTTCTTCAAAGAAGAAAAATAAATGATCCACTGCAGGTGCTGTTAGCATGTGCAAATGAGAAATTAGATTTTTTTGTTTCTCGTATTTTTGAGATGTTATTCAGTTGATTCCTTATACATGAACAAGTACTGTTTGTTACATTGCACTAATTTTTGTACAAGTATTTACCACCTCTTTACAGGTTTGTTTAATTTTTGTAATAAATTTGATGTACGTTAAGTATACGTGGTTGTAATTTACCCTGAAAAATGTCCTTACCTCAATGTTATAACCAGTCTCTGTTCAGCACTAAGTGGTTCTTTGATGTTGGTTGTCAGTTTTGCCAGTCGCACTTCCAGTTTATTCAACAAACGATCAATGTTCCCGGAGTAATTCGTACATGCGAGCTTGACAGTATACGTTGCTGAATTCATCACGTCTTGCTCATTGCTTGTTGAAGTCGTGAATCCAACAAGATCTGGCGACATTCATGTCATCATGTTTCAAGACACAATCTCACCTAGAAGCAATTTTCTAGAGAGTTTTGACAGTGACATTGCACCGAGTGGGTGTGACTGGCACTGAACAATGATTGACATCCCGCGCGATTTTCCCTCTTCCAGTGTGACCACAGCATCGCTTACCTCTACCCGTTAGGCAGCCCGCTACCCTCTATCCTCTCAGCAAATAGCGTTCAGTGTGGCCGTACCCCTATTTCCTCCACCCTATCACCTTCCCTTTATTTTACTAATTAATATTGTACTTGTTTATTGAAAGTCATGGACAATCCTTTGGATGCAATCAGTTATCAAGCTGGCTGTGGACTAAATGATTCAATCCCATAAGTAGTTGTTAAGGGAGTTATGTAATAAGGTGACAAATGCATACTGCTACTGTAGTATCGATGGAGTCGACAGTGTCCAGGGTTTGAAGAACGAGATAATGAATGTATAGCTTATTGGAATGGTATGAAATTGAGTTTATATATATATATATATATATATATATATATATATATATATATATATATATATATATATATATATATATATATATATATATATATATATATATATATATATATATATATATATATATATATATATATATATATATATATATATATATATATATATATATATATATATATATATTATATTATGTATATATATATATATATATATATATATATATATATATTATATATATATATATATATATATATATATATATATATTATATATATATATATATATATATATATATATATATATATATATATATTATATATATATATATATATATATATATATATATATATATGTATATATATATATATATATATATATATATATATATATATATATATATATATATATATATATATATATATATATATATATATATATATATATATATATATATATATATATATATATATATATATATATATATATATATATATATATATATATATATATATATATATTATATAATCATATATATATATATATATATATATATATAATTATATAATATATATATATATATATATATATATATATATATATATATATATATTGTTACGGTAGCGCCAGCTCGGGGCTATTACAAAAAGACAACAAGGTAGTTTTAGATGATCAGCCTCCACTGCGTTGTGAAAATAACGCAGACCCCGGCACTCACACTCCTTAAACTAGAGAAAAACTGCGCAACGGAAGAATTATCACTTAAGTACGCAACCCTCTGTACTTTGATAGTAACAAACGGAACGGCCTACCTATGGATCTAGCCTACTATCGTCACTACCGGAAATAATACCGCCCGAGACAGTCTACAGGAACACCTCCCACTTATTTCTGGTGGTGACGAATTTCTACTTAACCCGTGTCCAAGGGGGAACGCAGTTGATAGCTCACGATACTTCTCACTAGCCTTGTGCAAGGAGATGGGATTGAACTGTGTAGGGGTTGGGGGGGGGGTGTATGTAAGTGTGTTGGGGAACGTTAATAAAGGCAGCGAGAGGACCACGGTGAGCCAGCCTGGCCCTCCAAAGACAACACGGTCACAAAATCAAGTAAAATAGCTACTTCCCTCAGTCAGCAAACAAAAGAATAAAATGAACTTAAATGAAAACGCCAGCTCGGTTTAGAGACACCGACGTGTTCTCTCTATACAAAAATATGATTGGGGAGAGAGATAGTGTACACACACACACAATACTGAAGCTGGTTGGGAAGACACTGGTCGAATGCTAGGCTCGTGTGCAGCCAAGCGTGAACGCATGAATCAGATTAATTAATAAGGAACTTAAATTCGTGCCCCTCTCTCTCTACAATGAATTGGTACTTTTAATGCAAGCAAAACATCATTAAATATACCGGTAGCTCACATAAGACAATCAAAATAATCAAATGCATTCTCAGCATGGTATTAAATAAAATTGCCCTCAGTGGCAGGGACGAAAGAAATAAAAGAACTTGTAACACTCACTAATTTAGACTCCACGAATGACGGATACTGCATAATCCCCTAGCCCAGCTGTAACGGCTGCACCCGTGGGAACGGACAGGCGGACAGCGTAACATGCTCTTCCCCAAGGGAAAATTTTGAGCCCTGGATCAAAATTTTCGAATAAAGACCCTGACCCCTCCCTGGATAAACAATCAGCAATTACGTTATCAATCCCTTTAATATGCCTAACTTCTAAATTGTACTCTTGCAAAAGCAAACTCCAGCGGGTCAAACGCTGGTTCTTAAATTTAAACTTGTTCAAAAACTGCAGGGGTTGATGGTCTGAATTAATCTTGATCACAGGGCCAAAAGGGGGCAGGTAGACAGCAAAGTGTTGCAGGGCCAGGATAATCGCTAATAACTCCTGCTCTATGACGGAGTAGTTCTTCTGGGCTCTATTAAACTTCTTTGAGAAGTATGATATGGGATGTTCAACCTGGCCCTCATCCGGCTGCATCAACACTGCTCCTACCCCTACTCGGCAAACAAGGGCTTTAATGTTACATCCTACTGTTGCTTCACCCTCAATTCTGCTGGCCCAACACCCGCCAGCTCTACTGAGGACTGAGATAAGGGACTGGTTGGGACACTGGATTGCGAAGGGCGATCAATCTCAGCGCCACCTCTAGTACACTCGACAGGGGGAGGAATGTCAGACTCCACACTGACATCATCATCACCTCTACCCTCAACAGTGACACTCTGTTCCTCAGGCGCGTTTGACGGTGGTCCTGCATCCCCGCAGTCGACCCCAGCGTCCTGAAATTCTTCTAATTCAGTCGGTGGGCTGGGTTCAGTCTCCACACAGACACACTCAGTACCACCTCTAGTGTCCTGAGTGGGAAGTGGGGCGGCACCCATGCACGCATTCCCACTCTCCTCACCCACCACAGCAACACCCTGCTCACTAGGTTCCTCCATTGGTGGTCCTGCCTCATCACAGTCGACTCCAAGAACCTGTGACTTCGCCAGTTCTTCCTCCCAGGCTGCAACCTGTGCCATAGATCTTGTAATTGCACAGACCGGGAACATGGCTTCCACTTCTGCATCAACTTCAATACCAATTTCTGGGGCGTCAAAACACTTCTCTGCCACAACAACTGGTGGGGGGGAAGAGATGGAAATATTTTCTCCCCAGCCAGGTCGTTCCCCAGCAGAAAATCAACCCCCTCTACTGGCATTACATCAGCAACAGCAACTTGAGCTGCAGCCTGAACAATGGGGCAATCGAGTTCCACATGAACATAATCATAGTATTCATCCGAGTTCATGCCTCTACACAGCACATACTTCCCTGAGTTTACAGGCCTTCCAGTCATTTCTGCACACAGACTGTTGTGCACCGTTACCACGAACCACAGTAACTGGATAATTGATCCCATGAATTTTCACTGTGCCGTGACACATAAACAGTTTACACCAGTCTAGGGACGATTTCTGAGGCAGTTCATCCGGAGGTGGCGTAGCATGTTGGGTAACTTTTTCAGCCTGAGCTGGCAGCGAGCACAGCCAGCTGCACTCCAGCTTTCCACAGACTTCTCCCTCACCATTACCACTCTCCCAACTCTCGTTCACCTGACTCGAACCTACAACTAGTGCCACTGGTTTGGCATTTTGGGAGGCCTTCCACTTAGAGCAGTTAGGCTTGATGTGCCCACTCTGTTTGCAAAAGTAACAAAGTAGCTTCGAACTGGATACGGGGCTCTTTCTCCCTGAATTCCTTTTCTCCTCTGGACTTCCCTTGGACTGATTCACGGGAGATTTATCCCAGGCCGGACCACTCACAGTCCTCTCCCTGGAATACTGAAAATTAGCATACTTGACCCCCATACTCCGCAAGGCCAACACCCGGTCATCAGCCCACGTCACTGCTTCCTTCAAGATCTTAAATCTCTTCTCCCTAATTTTAACACCAATTTCTTTGTCAGCCATGTTGGTAAAATGTTCCATCAAAAGCAGTTCACGCACATCCTTATACGAAGTGGCGCTCTCACTCAGCAACCACTCGTCTAACGTCTCCAGATACCTGGCGTAGGCCATATAGGTGTCAGCAGGTCTTTTCCGAGCACCACGGAACAACAACCGATATGCCTCTGGTCTAAGTTCATATGCCTTCAGAATGACTGCTTTAAATTCATCATAATCATCTACATCCTCAGGGCTCATCCTATTATACGCTTCCAAAGCTTTTCCCTTCAGCACATTAGATACCAAGCCCACTCAGCACTGCCTGGGCCACTCAAACTCCCTAGCCTTCTTTTCAAACCTGACAAACCATTCTGTCACCTTCAACTCATCAAATGCTGGCACTAATTTCAGACTCCTTGAGAGCCAACTCTCCCTATCCTCTGCATGGCCTGAGGTATAGGTATCTGAAGTAGACCTATTAGCAGTCACCTCCAAGCGAGTCTTCTCCAGCTCAAATCGCATTTTTTCACGCTGCATTTCCATCTCCATCTTTTTCAACTCCAACTGCAACTGAGCCTCCGGTGACAAGACTCCAGGGTATATGGGAGTGGAATGAACAACTCCAGGGAAAGCACTAGACGTACCTGGGGGAACTGCTGTAAACTGGCTCGGCGGCATCATAGATGGTAATGGTGGGATAGCGAAACGAGGCAGCTCAGCACCATAGTTAAACACAGGGCTCACACGGGGAGTACCTTTGCTATGTGCCTCTCGTTGTTCCATATTTTCCTTATCCACAGGTGACTCACCACGTACGCCTTCTGGTGTAGACACGCATGACTCCATGGCGACAATTCAATGGCAGTACTGAATAATGAAATAACTAATGCTGACTGAGAAACTTCACACTCATCAACTTCACCTCAAAGCACAGAGAACGCCAGGGTAACGATATCCTAGCAAGAAGAAGGCACTGTTAGGATATCCTGATGGGAGGTCGCCACTATTACGGTAGCGCCAGCCCGGAGCTATTACAAAAAGACAACAAGGTAGTTTTAGATGATCGGCCTCCACTGCGTTGTGAAAATAACGCAGACCCCGGCACTCACACTCCTTAAACTAGAGAAAAACTGCGCAACGGAAGAATTATCACTTAAGTACGCAACCCTCTGTACTTTGATAGTAACAAACGGAACGGCCTACCTATGGATCTAGCCTACTATCGTCACTACCGGAAATAATACCGCCCGAGACAGTCTACAGGAACACCTCCCACTTATTTCTGGTGGTGACGAATTTCTACTTAACCCGTGTCCAAGGGGGAACGCAGTTGATAGCTCACGATACTTCTCACTAGCCTTGTGCAAGGAGATGGGATTGAACTGTGTAGGGGTTAGGGGTGTGTGTGTATGTACGTGTGTTGGGGAACGTTAATAAAGGCAGCGAGAGGACCACGGTGAGCCAGCCTGGCCCTCCAAAGACAACACGGTCACAAAATCAAGTAAAATAGCTACTTCCCTCAATCAGCAAACAAAAGAATAAAATGAACTTAAATGAAAACGCCAGCTCGGTTTAGAGACACCGACGTGTTCTCTCTATACAAAAATATGACTGGGGAGAGAGATAGTGTACACACACACACAATACTGAAGCTGGTTGGGAAGACACTGGTCGAATGCTAGGCTCGTGTGCAGCCAAGCGTGAACGCATGAATCAAATTAATTAATAAGGAACTTAAATTCGTGCCCCTCTCTCTCTACAATGAATTGGTACTTTTAATGCAAGCAAAACATCATTAAATATACTGGTAGCTCACATAAGACAATCAAAATAAACAAATGCATTCTCAGCATGGTATTAAATAAAATTGCCCTCAGTGGCAGGGACGAAAGAAATAAAAGAACTTGTAACACTCACTAATTTAAACTCCGCGAATGACACGGATACTGCATAATCCCCTAGCCCAGCTGTAACGGCTGCACCTGTGTGAACGGACAGGCGGGCAGCGTAACAAAATATATATATATATATATATATATATATATATATATATATATATATACTATATACCTAGGCTGCTTCCCCCAAGGAAAGGGAGGTAGCCGAGACAGGGCGACACACTCCCCATTTACTCATCCATTCAAACACATTCATTCGCATCTTAGCCCCAAAGGGGAGAACGGACAGATCCTCACCGCACCACACCACACAAGAGTCAATTGCGCAATGTAATCAGTGACATCCACAGCAGGACCCGACAGCAGAACTGGTTTACCCCTGTCACATCATAGCAGACCCATCCCCTTACCCGCACCTGACCTGACTATACCTCATACCAATTAATCTGGCCAGGCATGTATGGCAACACTGTTCCTGCCGAGATTCTGATTGGCTGGAGGTGTTTGTTCGATTTCGTTGTTGCTTAAATCGATACTTCCTTTATTATCAGATATGATGCTGAGTTTGTCAACAGTACAATCGTCAAAAGCAATAAGAAATCCGTTATATACTTAACAACAATGAAATCTGCGTAGGAAGATAGAAATATGAGTCAACAAAGTATTTTAGCAAAGTCAAGGTCAGCATTCGAAAATTTCCTTTAAATCTCCGACACTCGATAATATAAAAGAAAATTGAGGAAACCTGCTTAATCTAAGCGATGGTGTAACACACATTTAAATTTTAAGATCAGTCCGTACTGTGATAATAGAGGAGATAAAATGAAATAGTTTTCCTTTAGACTACTTTGATTTTCGAATTTTTTTCACTCCTCCCTCCCCGCACAACTCGTCTTTTCATTAGAACTTTTAATTATTCAGAGTTGTGGCACCGTTAAAGGGTGCGGACTGATCTTAAAATTTTAATGTGTGTTACACCAACGCTTAGATTAAGCAGGTTTCCTTAATTTTCTGTTATATTATCGAGTGTCGGAGATTTAAAGGAATTGTTCGAATGCTGACCTTGACTTTGACTGCTAAAATACTTTGTTGACTCATATTTCTATCTTCCTACACAAATTTCATTGTTGTTAATTATATAACGGATTTCTTACTGCCTTTGACGATTGTATTGGTGACAAACTCAGCATCACATCTGATAATAAAGAAAGTATCGGTTTAAGCAACAACGAAATCGAACAAACACCTCCAGCCAATCAAAATCTCGGCAGGAACAATGTTGCCATTCATGCCTGGCCAGATTAATTGGTATGAGGTATAGCTGATCAGACCAAATGCAGGAGAATATCCCCTCAGGGCTGCGTCATCACTTATTCATTCACAATTTCTCTCCATTTATTTCTGTCACGCACAGCCACTCTTCCTTACTCAACAGCCATCCCTCTTGCATCCAGTGCTCTCTTCACACGGTCCATCCATCCTATTCGTGGTCTTCCTCTCAGCCTTACACCTCTCACATCAGATCTAGTTATCTTTTTCACCAATCGCTCATTATCCATTCTCTCCATACGCCCAAACCATCGCAACACCCTCTGCTCAACTCTACCAGCCATCTTCCGAACAACTCCAGTTCTCCTTCGCACTTCATCATTTCGCACTCGATCTATACACGTCACTCCACACATACTCCTCAGACACCTCATCTCCGTTACATTCAAACTTTTCCTCTCAACTACACCCATATTCCATGTTTCAGCCCCATATAACGCAGACAGTACCACAACACCCTCATACAGCCTTCTCTTTACATCCATTTTAAGTGAACGACATCTAAACACTTTTTTCATTCCTCCCAGCACCTTTCCTACATCATTTATTCTAAACATCACTTCTGCATCTATTCTTCCATCCACAGCAACATGTGAACCTAGATATTTAAAACACTCTACCTCCTCAAGCAACTCGCCATTCAAAACTATATTCATCCCCCTACCATCTACCAACTACGTACACTTCATCACTTTACACTTATTCTCATTTATTTTCAATTTCCTCCTTTCACACACCTTTCCAAACTCCTCTACCAACTGTCTCAATCTCTCCTCTGAATCAGCCACCAGTGCAGTATCATCTGCAAACAGCAGCTGCTTCAGATTCCACTCTCCACCATCAACATTCACCAGACTCAGACCTCCACCTAAAACTTTTGCATTCACCCTCCTTACAACACCATCCATTTAAATGTTAAACAACCAAGGTGACATCACACATCCCTGTCGCAGCCCCACACTCACGGGAAACCAATCACTCACAGCATTTCCCACTCTTACACACGCTCTACTATTTACCCCTTTTAGTAACCTACCATCAAGTCCATACAATCTTAAAACAGTCCACAAAGCCTCCCTATCAATTCTATCATACGCTTTCTCTAAATCCATAAATGACCAAAACACATCCTTGCCTTTCGCTAAATACTTTTCACACACTTGTCTCACAGCAAACACCTGATCCACGCATCCCCTCCCTCTCCTATAGCCACACTGCTCCTCACTAATCACTCCCTCTGTACCCTCTCTAACTCTCATAATTAACACTCTACCATACACGTTACCTACAACACTCAACAGACTTATACCCTTAAAGCTAGTACATTCATACGTATCACCCTTGCCTTTATACAACGGGACCACACAAGCACTTGCAAAGTCAATTGGCACCATACCTTTCACAAAGCACACATTCAACAATCTTACTAACCAGTCAACAATAGTCACTCCACCACCCTTCAGGTATTCCACAGCACACCCATCCATACCTGCAGCTTTCCCTGTTTTCATCTCCTTTACTGTCTTCTCCACTTCCTCCTTCGTGATCAAAGAATCATTCAACTCTCCCAACACATTTATTCCTTGCACCCTTCCATCCGCCACAATCTCAGCCATCCTTTCCTCCTCTACATTTAACAATCTTTCAAAATACTCTGCCCATCTCTTCCTTACTGCATCCATCTCAATTGACGTCCTTCCATCCTCTGCTTTTACTCGTTCTTCCTTCCCAGACTCTCCCTTTCACACCATTTTCACCTCCTTCCAAAACATTTTCTTATTCTGTTGAAAATTCTCTGTCAGCCGCCTACCCCACCTCACATCTGCTGCCACTTTAGCATCACGCACAGCCCTTCTCGCCCTATTCCTCTTTTCCTTATACCTTTCATATGACATCTCATCCTTCCTCTGCAGCCACACTTCATATGCACGTCTCTTCTCAGACACAGCCATACTTACTTCCTCGCACCACCATTCACTTCCTTTTCTTACACCACCACCCAGACGTCTCACACCACACACTTCTTCTGCATGCCCCACCACAGCTCTCTTAAACAACTGCCATTCCACCTCCACACTGCCATTTTCCCGATCTTTCACTGCGTTCCACTCATCTTTCAATTTCTCCTGATACTCTATCTTTTTCTCTCTTTTATCCAACTCACTCACTTTCAAAACCTCCCTGCCACACATAACCCTCCTAGCTCTCACCCATCTCTTACCTACTCTTAACTTTCCCCCCACCAGATAGTGGTCAGACATACCTCCACCCTCCCCTCTCAGAACTCTCACATCCAACAATCTTCCTATTACATTCCTAGACACAAAATATATATATATATATATATATATATATATATAATGTATATTCCATCCATCCATCCATCATCCAATCCTACATTTTCCCATGAGGAGCGTAGGAGCCCGGGGAAAGCAGTTGGTCCCGACATTTAAGATGAGAGTGACCAGCCTCATTCATCCCTGAGTGGCATTACATGAGCAATCATCCCCAACCACCCCTTGGGTATAAACCTTCACCGGCTCAATCTGATTGAAGCGCAATAATTACCCACTAAACCACCAGGCGCCAAAATTTGGTTATATGGTTACCACCCAGCGTAGTAAACGGTTTCTTGGTGTACAGGAAACCATTTGGCTTGTCACTCAGTGCAGAGTCACCCACAGGCAGAAGGAAGAGAAAAAATGAAGGAAAGAAAGAAGAAGAGGGAAAGTAAAGTTACCCGTAGGCAGAAGGACAAGGAAAGAATGGAGGAAAGGAAGAAAGAAGAGGATGGAAGGAAAGAAGGATGGAGGAGAGGAAAGGGCAGACACCCGACAGCAGCACTAGATCAATTGAGTGGATGGTGAGCGTCCCCACCTACCACAATACACACACACACACACACACACATATATATATATATATATATATATATATATATATATATATATATATATATTCGTAAGTCCGTAAAGCATTTTAGAAATTCACCGCATAGATATCTGCCGCATCAGCAAAGGTGGACACATTTAGCATTCGCAAGGTATGTAAAAGAACTTGGAGCGTTATCTATCTTTCCGTGTAATAAAATGTGCTGTCTGTTGCGTCGTTTATTAGTGGTGAATTTTTAAAAAGTTTCACGGACTTATGAATCACCCTGTATATATATATATATATATATATATATATATATATATATATATATATATATATATATATATATATATATATATATTGGCAACATCTTATATTGTGGAGACATGCGCTGGTGCCGTAAGATGCTGAACAATGTGGTACTGAAGAATGTGGTGGAAGAACGGCAGCTGGATGTACTCTACCTTGACAACACCTTCTCAGCATCGTACTGTACATTTCCATCTCGACATATTGCAAAAGAGGACCTCTTCAGAATTATAGACTCGTACCCAGATCATATAATAAAAATTGGGATTCGAGAGCTGGGTCGAGAGGATCTCCTAGAAGCAGTGGCTCAGAGGTTCTGTGAGAGAATCATGGTGCAGCCAACTAAATATGAATACCTGTAGATGCTGAAATGCAGTGATGTCTTCACCACTGACGCTGACAAAGCTCGCATTCATGCTGTGCCAATGACCCAGATCACTGTGGCATCACACAAGCAGTGGAACAATGAGCATCCCACCATCAGTGCCTTGTATGTCGGCTGGGAAAAGGGACCATACTCTTCTTCGTCAGTCACTGGTATATTCGTTGTACCATACAGTGATCATTCATCCTTTCCTGAACTGATTGACATGGTGACTCAGTTGGCACCACGCATTGTCTTGCCCATTGTTACACAGTGGTCGAAGGCTGGCTGATGGTGAGTGTAGCCTATACACTGTATATACACTGTATATGGCTAGTAAGGGAGTGATCGCCCTCTACCTACACAGATCAAAAGCCCTCGGGACCAGGGGGGTGGTTGCTTTCTCCGGCAGAGGAACTCCTTGAGAGTGAAATGGCTGGGAAGCATGCCAGCACGTGACTGGCTACAGCATAGCTGGGTCTTTCGGGTGTGGGCAATCAGGCAAGTTAGCTGCCTACTGCGACTGCAACACAATGGCGAGGTGTTCAGGAAGTTAGCCAAAGAAACCTTGATGGACTCTGAAAGAACAATAATGGCCCCCAGTTCCGTGCAGCCCTTAACTGGGCAGGGGGTGCTAAGAATCTCACGGTTGCCTCAATTACAATCTAATTCCTTTGTTAATGCAAAAAATACAATTAAAATTGGTAACTGGAATGTGAGAACGCTAAATCATGACGGTAAAATCGATGAGTTAGTGAAGGCTTTTCAAAATTACGGACTTGATATTTGTGCTCTGACAGAAACTAGATTAACTGGAGTCGATAAGTTGGATTTGGAGGATGGTATAGGTTTATTGATATCTGGCCGACAGGACGGAATGCATTATCAGGGAGTAGAATTGTTGCTGGGTTGTAAGGCAAATAAGGCTTTATGTGAGTGGGATCCTATAGATGAGCGATTGTTATACGCACGGTTTAAATCAAATCATGGCAATATCAGTCTGTTTGTGTGTTATGCACCTACTAATGATGCACTCGATGAAAGGAAAGACACATTTTATGAAAAGTTGCAAGAAGGAGTAGGAAGGGTACCTAGACATGGTGTTTTGATCTGCATTGGAGACTTTAATGCAGTAATGGGCTGTTCAAATGAGGGATTTGAGGCATGTATGGGTAACATGGGAGTTGGTAGTAGGATGAGTGAAAACGGAGTGAGGTTTGGAAGCTTCTGTCTAGCAAATGACTTAGTCATCGGGGGCACACTCTTTCAGCATTGCAATATACACAAGACAACTTGGGTGTCGCCGTGTGGAAAATATAAAAATCAGATTGATCACATCACTATCAGTAGGAGGCATAGAAGCTCTCTGCTAGATGTTCATGTTAAACGAGGAGCGGATATTGGTAGTGACCATCAACTCAGCATTGCAAAAATAAGGTTTAAACTTAAAAATCAGAAGAAGGAAAAATCTGGTGTTGGTAGATACGATATTGTTAAGCTTAGAAGGGAAGGAGAAAAGGAGGAATTCAGATTAGAATGCAGAAATAGGTTTTTGGTGTTGGAAACGTTGGAAGAGGGGGAGAGAAGTGTAGATGAGATGTGGGAGGATGTGAACAAAGTTTTGCATGAGACTGCTGAATGTACGATTGGAAGGAGACATAGATTCAGGAGAACGTAATGGATATCAGAGGAAACGTGGGATATGATAAAAAAGAAAGGTGAGGCTAAATTGAGGAGTGAGATGCAATGCGTTGATGAACGAGAGATTGAATTAGCAAGAGCTGCGTACTGGAGTTTGAATTCAGAAGTAAGAAGGTTAGCTAGGAGAGATAAAAGAAGATGTGTAGATGAAAAGGTTGCAGAGACTGAAATCTTAATAAACAAAAATGATGGACAGAGTCAAAGAATAGCATATGAATCGATTAGAGAACTGAGTGGTAATGCAGGTAAACGCAAGGAAATACCAGTTAGAGACAGGGAAGAAAATTTATTGACCAAAGATGGAGATATTAAAAATAGATGGAAAGAGCATTTTGAGACAGTTCTTAATAGACCAATACCACCAGAACAGGATATACCGTCTGCTCAGGAAGATTTAAATATAGAAACAGGAGAGTTGAGGCTTGCAGAAGTGGAGAAAGCAGTAAAACAGTTAAAGAATAATAAGGCACCAGGGAAGGATGGTTTATTTCCGGAAATGTTTAAAGTGGAGGGGGATAGATTAATAATGATCTTGACCAAGCTATTCAATAAGATATGGGTGACGGGGTTACTACCATCAGTTTGGAAGAATGATGTAATTGTTAAAGTTCCGAAGAAGGGAGACCTGAGTGAATGTGGTAATTGGAGGGGAATCTCTTTGTCACCGATAGCTTTGAAAGTTTTCAGTAGAGTGTTGTTAAATAGGTTGGAGCCGGTGGTTGAGGGTATTCTGAGGGATGAACAGGCTGGTTTTAGAAAGGGACGTGGTTGCAATGATCAGATCTTTATAGCTAGGCATCTGGTGCAGCAAGTTAATGAAATGAAAGTACCGTTAAGTCTTTGTTTTGTTGATTCTGAAAAGGCTTTTGATAGTGTTTCGAGAGAGACTATGGGGAAGATCATGAGACATTATGGAATACCAGAGGAGTTTGTGAGGGTCATTATGAACATGCATGAGGACACATTTTGTAAAGTGATGGTTGATGGTTGTCTGAGTGATTCGTTTGAAGTCAAGTCCGGAGTAATTCAAGGTGGTGTTCTATCGCCTTTACTATTTATATTGGTCATTGATTACATTATGAAACGCGTTGGAACAGAAACCGGTGCAGGTATACTTTGGGGAGAGAACAGGAAACTTTTAGATTTAGATTATGCAGATGATATAGTTTTGATTTGTGATGGGCCAGAAGAGATGCAGAGAGTGTTGGACTGTTTGGTGAGTGAAGGTCGCAAGGTGGGTTTGGTTATTAATTGTGGAAAAACTGAAATAATCAATATGAATATGGAAAATGCGCAGGAATGTGTAATTGGAGGTATGGTTGTAAAGCAAGTTGATAGGTTTAAATATTTCGGTACTTATTTAGCCAAGGATGGTTCTTTGAACTTTGAATTCGAGGAAAGGTTAAAGAAGGCTAATCAGGCAATGGGAATGCTTAAAAATATTTGGAATAATAACAATTTTTCTGTGCATACAAAAATCAAACTTTATAAGGTAATGGTTAGGAGTATCTTAATTTATGGACACGAGTCTTGGTACAGCACAGTGACTATGGAAAATAAATTCTTGGTGTTTGAAAATAAAGCACTTAGAAGAATATTAGGAGTTAAGTGGTGGGAAAGGATACCAAATAGTAGAATTAGAGAAATAACGGGAGTGCAGCCGATCGATGAATATGTTAGATTCTCACGATGGAAGTGGCTAGGACATGTGTATAGGAGACAGGGAATAGTACGAGGTACACCAGGGTGGGTGGCACTTGGTAGGAGAGGTAGAGGAAGGCCAAAAGAGACGTGGGTGAGGACAATGAGACGGGAAGCTGGAGATGAGTGTTGGGGAGATCTTGAGGAGTTAGCACAAGATAGGATGTGGTGGTGTGAGTTCATCGAGGTCCTATGCATCCCCGAGGGTGCCACAGGAAATGATTGATATATATATATATATATATATATATATATATATATATATATATATATATATATATATATATATATATATTACGTGTCCGACTCTGGACAAAGGCTTCAGGGTCTGTTTCTCGGGGGCAGTGACCTATCCCAAAGTCCAGTAGTCCTCCTACACCTCCACATGTCACCACTATGGCGCTAACACCCACCGTCCACATTGAATACATGCTAGGGCTGTCTCATACAGGACTGGTGAACTGGTATTTGCGGGGGTATTTTTACGGCATGTCGGCGGGTCATCTGGTGGATCAGGAAAGTCTGCTTTTAGGAAATTCAAATCCTTAAACTGTTCCCTGCCCCAGGCGGGCTTCGATCGTGGGTCCAATAGGACTGCGGACCGCCTCTCTACCGATTCAGCCACGCCTCCCTCCCTCTCTCTGTCTCTACATATATATATATGTAAACAGGGATTGGTGGGTTGCTATCTCCAACAGGTTGTAAAATGATTTTTTTTCCAAGCCATCTGAAGTAAGAGTAGAAATACTGGTGTTATCTGTGATGAGCTGAGTGGTTTCATGCAAGGGAACATCGTGAAAAGGGATTCTACATCAAAGCTAGCCAGGGTGACAGGGTGATCAAATCTCAGAGAAGTGACTTCCTTGACAAACTCTGCAGAATTCTGAACAGTATATTTATTTGTACATAGGGAACTGATAAGGGGAACCAAAAATTTTGCTTTGTTATAACTGAAGGTACCAATAGATGAAATGATGGGTCTTAAAGGTGTGTTGGGTTTATGAACTTTGGGGAGACCATAGAGATAACCAGGAACTGAGCCAGAAGCATACAGATTATTAGTCGTACTATCACCTACTTTATCTTTAATAATTCGCAGTAATCTGTTTAGTTTGTCTTCATGTTTTAGGATGGCAGATGGAATATCAGAACTGATGACCTTAAATTTAGAGGTGTCACTAAGCTTTAATGCATAATCATCCTTGTTCATGATAACTACGCCCTTTCCTTTGTCAGGACGGGTAATAATTATGCCGTCATCATTTTTGAGACATTTCAAAATCTTACGATGTCCACAGTCCTCTTTTTGTTCTCTGAGATGTGCAGAGTGCTGTCTAAAAGAATTTGTAGCTAAAGCAGATATATTATGCCAAACGTAAGTCCAGTCTTGTTTGTAAAGGTTACATTTCTTTAAAACTGAACATAATCTCTCAAAAGGTAAAAAGAACTTAACATAGTTTAAACGAACAGGAGGGAGAGCAAAATCCAAGCCTAACGACAAAACATCCTTCTCTTCCTTAGTCAAAGACCTTGAAGAGAGGTTAAAAATGACTTTATCTATATCTACTGAACTATTGATGTCAATTCCTAACCCCGTAAGCTTACGTGAATGTGTAGCTACAACCTTATTGATATTTTTCTCCACAAAATATTCAATGATTACACTGAGACATTTGAAATCAAAATATGAAACAAGGTTTTTTAGCTTATATTTCGATGCATCAATTTCTCTATTAAGTTTCAGCAGTTTGTTCTTCTGCTTCCTTATTTCAACATCCAAAAGGTGAGAGAGCTAAGATCTATATGTCGATGTGGCATAAAACCTTGAATCAGGTAATTTAAATCTAATGAAATTAGGCACTTGGCCATAATTCCTACATGTCCTTAAAAAAATGAGGTCCCTTTCCACCTTCTTGACCTTGAATGCTGTCTTCTCAGTGCTCCTATAGCATAGCAGTGTGGGTTGGCCATATCTTGTTAATAAAATATCCGCAATAGATCTTCCTCTTGGGAACCTTAGTCTTGTCAGGAAAAGTAGTACCAACGTTGTGATGTACAGCATCTTTATTATTCCAAACGTTTCGGAGACACAATCACCATCACCAGTGGATCTAAAAGTTTAAAAGACAACAATCATCAATCAATGTCAGGAGAAATATAAAACCTGTGTACAAAACATAAACTTATGTAAAAAAAAAAAAAAAAAAAAAGAGGGAAGTGATATAAAAAGGGGTAAAGTATAACAGTAGTATGTTTAATCCTTGCAAAATCTGAAGATCAGGACAAAGGCTAACTATGCTAAACATATATATTAAAAAATGAAAGAAAAGGAGTAGGAGTTGACCTGTTAAAAGTAGTTACTGCGTGAATAGTTGGGTAGCGCTAGTCGAGTTATTGAGACTGGGTCGTATTTTATGAATCAGGATGGATTCAGCAGTGATGAGGTCAAATTAGAACTGACATGAGGTTAATATCCGAAAACCTTAAGAAGAGAAAGGATGATCAGAAACGTGAGAGCATGTATATATATATATATATATATATATATTATATATATATATATATATATATATATATATATATATATATATATATATACTATCTATCTATCTATAGCCCGACGCCCTAATCCCGCAAAGGGTGGCCGCAGACAAAACGCCTCCAAGTCGCTCTGTCACCCACCATTTGACTACCCTCCCTCCAACTCACCCCCCCCGCCCGCATATACCTCTCAACTCCATCCCTCCACCTCATCCTCGGTCTACTTCTCCCTCTCCCTCCCTCCACCTCACCTACATTTTTTTTTTTTTTTTTTTTATGTGTCCGACTCTGGGCATAGGCTTGACAGCCTGCTATCAAGGCCCAGCAGTCCTCCTACATACCATACACCTATACATGTCACCACTTCGGCGCTAACACCCACCGTTCATATTGAATACATGCTAGGGCTGTCTCATACAGGACTGGTGTATTGGTATTAGCGGGGGTATTTTTACATGTCGGCGGGTCTTCTGGTAGATCAGTAAAGCCTGATTGAATGAAATTCAAATCATTAAACTGTTCCCTGCCCCAGCCGGGATTTGAACCTGGGCCCGTTAGGACTGCACGCCACCTCTCTACCGATTGAGCCACCGCACATACACCCTCTTAGTCAGTCTTTCATTCTCCATTCTCTTCACATGTCCAAACCACCTCAGTGTATTTCTCCTAATCTTCTCAACCACATCCACATCCACCCCACAGCGTTCCTTCACTTCTTCATTCGTCAACCTGTCCCTCCACGTCACTCCACATGCTCCTCTCAAGTAACTCATTTCCACTGCTCTCACTCTTGTCTTGTTCCCCTCTTGCAAGGTCCATGCCTCGCTTCCATACGTCAGGGTAAGGATCACAATACTATCATGCAGTGACTTCTTAACTTCCATACTCACCTCCCTATTCCTCATCACTGTTTTCAGTGTACCAACAACCTTCCTTCCCTGCTGTACCCATTCAAGCATTTCATCCCCCAAAGTTCCATCCCTACTCATCACACTACCCAAGTACTTGAATGCACTCACATTCTCCATATCCTCACCATCCAACCTCACTGCACACTCTGTGACTTCATTCCTCTCAAACACCATAACTTTGCTTTTGTTTACATTAATTTTCAGATTCCTCCTCCTACACACTGTCCCAAATTCATTCACCAAACCTTGCAACTCCCATTCATCTTCACTCAACAGTACTGTATCATCAGCAAACAGCAACACTGGAAGCTTCCAAATCTCACCCTCATTCATTAGAGCCACCCCCACATTCACTGCCCCACCCTGCACCTCCTTTACAACCCCATCCATGTATATATTAAACAGCCATGGAGACATCACACAACCCTGTTTCAGTCCCACATTGAGATCAAAGAACTCACTTAGCTCACCATCCACTCGCACCGCAGCCCTAGCTCCCTTGTACATACTCTTCACAGCACTGAACAATTTCTCCTCCATTCCATATATTCTTAATACCTTCCACATACCTTGCCTATCTATTGTCATAAGCTTTCTCCAAGTCCATCAAGGCAGCATACACTTTCCTTCCCTTCTCTAGATACTTCTCCACTAAACATCTTAGAACAAATATCTGATCTACACACCCTTTTCCCTTCCTAAATCCCCCTTGTTCTTCTCCAACTAGCTCCTCTGTCATATGCCTAACCCTATCAATGAGTATTCTACCATATATTTTACCAGTCACACTAAGTAGGCAAATACCCCTATGGTTACCACATACTTCTCTCTCCCCTTTCCTTTGTATAAAGGAACAATTATACCTGATTTCCAGTCCTCTGGAACCCTTCCCTCTTCCCAAGCCAATCTGCACAACATCCATATCCACTCCACAACAATCTCACCCCCATACCTAAGCATTTCACCACACACTCCATCAGTTCCTGGGGCCTTTCCCAACTTAATCTTCTTCATCGCTTCCACTACTTAAGCCCTACTGATCTCTTCCTCCCTCCTCTCATCTCTTCTTCTCCCAGCCATTCCCCAACCACTTATACTCGCACTGCTCTCTCTCTCTCTATATTCAACAAATCCTCAAAGTGCTCCTTCCATCTCCTCAATTTCTCTCTCTTCTCCACCAACAATCTATTATTCCTATCTTTCACTCCCCTACTGTTTCCCCTTTCACACTGCCTTACTTTCTTTACCTCCTTCCAAAACAATTTCTTACTCTCCCTCCATTTCACACTCAGATTCCTCCCACACTCTTCATCCATTTTCTTTTACTCTCCTTCACCAGTCTCTTAACCTCCCTTCTCCTGCTCACATATACCTCTCTCTTCTCTCTCTCATCTTCTCCCCTACCGCTACTCGCTAACCATTCACTATATGCCTTCTTCTTTTGTTCCACAGCTCGTTTCACCTCATCATTCCACCATGCTGTCCCTTGCACACCCCTGCATCTCCTCCTCATTCCACAAACCGCCTCACACGCTGCGCCTATCTCTTCCGTGAATATCTTACATATGTCTTCCACCCCTTCCATCTGCTCTAGCTCATACCTTCCCAATCTTTCTTCCACTATGCTCTTATACTCTGTCATTTTCTCACTATCTTGCAATTTCTCCACTCTTCTCACAGGAGTTGCTTCCTCCTGTCTTCCCCTTCATCTCCTCAACCACTTTCTTTGCAGCTCTACCTTGGCAATCACTAAGTGATGGTCCGAGACTCCATTCCCCCACCCTCTCCACACTCTTTTATCCAACACTTGTCTTCTCATTCGCTCATCCACACACACGTAGTCTATCATTGGCTTTCGTTCAACAAGTTCATCATCCATCCTCCTCATTACTCTCCATGTGTACCGGTGGATCATCTTATGCCGAAAGTAGGTGTTGGCTATTGCCAACCCCTTTCCAGCACAGATGTCGACCAAAGCACTTCCATTCCCATCTACGTCAGCTGGCACACCCCACTGACCAACCACTCCATCCACTCGTACATTCCCAACTTTGCCATTCATGTCTCCAATCAACAGCACTCTCTCGCTCCTCTCAAACTTGTCCATACACGCTTCTACACTCTCCCAAAACTCATCTTTCACTCTTGCCACTCAATCCTCTGTCGGGGCATACACACATACAATTGCCCACGCTTGTATACCTACTTTCATCCTCACCCATACAATCCTTGCACCCACTGTTCCATACTCTCTTATATTCTCCTTCCACTTCTTGCTTATCATCAGACACACTCCCTCTCTTGCCCTCTCATTTTCATTGACTCCCGCACATATACCTAAACCATATTTCCATTCTCTCACCCTTTCACCTTTCCATTTAGTTTCAGTCACTCCACATATATCCACTTTTCCATCCTCAAGCACCTAAACAATCCCTCTCTCTTTCACCTCATCATTCACTCCTCTCACATTCCACGTTCCCACCCTAAGAATGTCCTTTGTCCGTTCCTTAGTCGTCAACGTATGGTCCGTTCGGGTCCAAGGCGCTTTATTTGCATTTTTAGTTAGTTCTTTTTACGGGGTGGGGCACTAACCCACCACCAACCCTTTTAGTCGCCTCGTACGACAAGCAGGGATACTGGGGGAGTATTCTTGAAACCCCCCCTACCTCCAGGGGGGTATATATATATATATATATATATATATATATATATATATATATATATATATGTAGAGAGAGAGAGAGAGAGAGAGAGAGAGAGAGAGAGAGAGAGAGAGAGAGATACACACATGGATCCTCTTTGATACAGTGGTGAAGTGTGCGTTTCGCATGCTTGTGGAAGGTTGGTTTGCCTCCCGCCAGAGTTGTAAAAACTTTAGGAAGCGTTCACCGCCCCAATGACCGCTTTGGCGGACATAAGGGATGCTGTGGTTGAACCAGTGTCACATACTACTATGCTTGCACTCAGTCGGCCTATGGTGGGCCGATTACACTTGGTTCACAGACTTCACACACATCCAAAGTCATTCCAACATAACAATTACACTCGCAAGCACTTCTCGCCCTACATACAGTCTCTGCCAGACAGCCTAAGCCTCTTGGTGTGTATATATATATATATATATATATATATATATATATATATATATATATATATATATATATATATATATATATATATATATATATATTGTTACGGAACAGAGAAAGATAACGTACACTTTAAGTGAGAATACTAAGAGTCACTACTGTCCCGTAAAGTTCCAGGTTCAAAACAAAAGAGTTAGGTAAAATTACAAGTTAAAGTTTAATGCTCAAACTAACAACAAAACATTCAGGACTCATAAGGATAATGTAATGGCAAATAAACAGGTTAAATATATGGTTAACTGCAATAGCCTCTATTAACACGAAATTAGCAAAAGTAAATTTATCTAAGTCAGCCCTGATAAAATGAGATACCAGATAATACTCAGTGAATGCCAGATAAATTATTACAGATACAAACTATTATCAAAAATGACTGACATAAAACCCAACATTAATCAAAAACCTCACTAGGCCCAAGAACCAACCTTATGCTACACAGTACAAGAAAAAATGCAATAACACTTATACTCAAATTACACACAGCTGCTAGATGTTTGGAGATTTCTTGAGCACTCACAATAATAATATCTGTACAGGGGAGGACAGAGATGTGAACAAAGTGAGGAGCAGATCTAAGTGGCAATGATGCAGAGACTGAGCTCATTATATAGGGGCCAGGAGAGCTTGATACAACTTGTAAGAAGGACGCGCAAATGAAGCCATGGGGACAAAGAGCTGAAAATCCCGCTCTGAATAACAGAGAGAACGACTTACTCTACTATAACGGTAGAAGGGGGGTACTGAGGCAGAACACGCTCGTGATCAAACATGCAGCAACTGTGCGTTAAAATTACACAAAGGATGATGAAATCATAGGCTATGTAACACCTCCCCACAAAGAAAAAGAAATTTACAAAGGAAATTTCTTATTACTCTAAAACAATCTGTCTAAAGTCTAGATAAGCAATCTGCAATAACATTTTCTTTCCCCTTGACATGTTGTATGTCTAATGAATACTCCTGAAGAAGTAGACTCCATCTTGTCAATCTCTGATTTTTATCTTTAAACTTACTAAGGAATTTCAGTGGGTTATGATCGGTATAAATGACTATGGGGTCAAAACCAGAACACAAATAAAATGAAAAAATGCTGTAAACCCAAAATCAAGGCCAAAAGCTCTTTCTCAATAGTTGAGTAGTTCTTTTGAGGTGGAGTGAACTTCTTACTGTAATAAGATACAGGGTGTTCAATACCCTGATCATCCTCTTGCAGCAAAACAGCCCCAGCTCCTGTATCACTTGCATCAACAGCCATCTTAAAAGGCTTAGCAAAATTTGGAGTAGCGAGCACTGGCTGACTTAATAGAATAGCTTTAAGTTTGTTGAAAGAGGATTCACAGTTATCGGTCCAGACAAATTTAACTCCCTTTTTCAGTAGGTCTGTAAGTGGTGATACAAGAATTGAAAAGTTAAGAACAAATCTCCTGTAATAACCTACCATTCCCAAAAATCTTTGTAGCTCTTTCCTACTTTTAGGTCTGGGAAGATCACTTATAACCTGAACCTTAGCTCCTGGTGGTGCAGCATGTCCATCACCAATTACATACCCAAGGTACTGAACTTTAGCTTGACCAAACTCACACTTTGATAAATTAGCTACAAGATTAGCATGAACTAAACGGTCAAGAAATTTACTGACATGGCATAGGTGATCTTTCCAGTTGTCACTGAAGATTAATACATCATCAATATAAACAACACACCCTGCCAAACCCTCTGTTACAACATTCATGAGCTTCTGAAATGTGGCTGGTGCATTCTTCATACCATACGGCATTACAGAACATGCAAAAGCCTTTCCTAGTGTTACAAAACATGAGATCTCCCTAGCACGTTCAGTCATAGGTACTTGCCAGTATCCCTTTAACAAATCAAACTTACTTATGTACCTAGCCTTTCCGATCTTGTCTATGCAATCTTCCACACGAGGGAGAGGGTAAGTGTCTGTTTTAGTTATCTGATTAACACGTCTGTAGTCGATGCAAAGCCTCTGTGACCCACCTGGCTTAGGGACTAGAGTGACAGGAGAACTCCACTCGCTCTGACAGGGCTCAATCATCTTGTGGTCCAACAGGTAGCCAAGCTCCTTCTGGATGAGAGGAACTTTCACTGGGTTCACACGGTAAGGAGGCAATTTAATTGGCTTTGCGTCTCCAACATCGACATCATGCATCAACACAGTGGTTCTTCCTGGAGTAGCACGGAACACTTGCGGGTACTCCTGCAGTAATGCCGAAAACTCCTGCCTTTCCTTGGGAGGTAGATGAGAAAGCTTAGTCTGGAGATCATTCATGATATCAGGATTCTTCCCCAAACTATCACTCAGGCTCATGCTGCATGGGAGGACTTCACTTGTAGACTCGGGTGGAACAGCTACAGTGCAGACTGGATTATTTTCGTCCCGCCTGTGATATAACTTTAGCAGGTTGATGTGACATAGTTGCTTGCTCTTTCTACGATCTGGTGTGGCGATGACATAGTTGACATCACTGAGTTTCTTCTCCACGAAATAAGGGCCACTAAACTTGGCTTGAAGAGGTTGCCCATGAACTGGTAGCAGAATCAAAACCTGATCTCCTGGCTGAAAGTGGCGTAACCTGGACTTCTTATCATACCAAGTCTTCATCTTCTCCTGAGCAGCTCCTAAATTCTCTCTCGCCAGCTGTAAAGCAGTGGACAGCCGTTCTTTGAACTTCATCACATACTCCAGCAGGTTGACGTCACCTTCCTCAGACAGCCAGCATTCCTTGAGAAACTTAAAGGGTCCTCTTACTTCATGGCCAAACAGTAGTTCAAAAGGTGAGAAGCCCAGTGATTCATTTGGAGATTCTCTTGCGGCAAACACAACGAATGGAAGACCTTTATCCCAGTCTTTCTGATGTTCCAAACAGTATTTCTTGAGCATCGATTTGAGTGTTTGATGATATCTCTCCAACGCTCCTTGGGTCTGGGGATGGTAAGCTGAAGACGTGATCTGGGTGATGCCCAACTCTTTCAGAGACTGCTTGAAAACGTTTGACATGAAATTACTTCCCCGGTCTGACTGTACCTCCTTGGGCAGACCAAACTTTGTGAAGAACCCTAGCATTTCCTTAACCACGTTCTTTCCTGAGATGTTTCTAAGTGGAATGGCTTCAGGATAACGAGTAGCCATATCAGTCATGGTCAACACATAAGAAAATCCTGAAGAAGTCTTAGGAAGAGGGCCCACAATATCCACCAACACACGGGTGAAAGGCGCCTCAAAAGGAGGAATGGGAACTAGAGGTGCAACCTTTTCGGTCTGATTACACTTCCCCACAACTTGACAGGTGTGACAAGACTTACAATACCAGGAAACATCCCTGAAGATACCTGGCCAGTAGAAGTGTTTCAAAATGCGTGCCACAGTCTTCCTCACTCCAAGGTGTCCTGCCAAACTGGTATCATGAGCCACTCGAATGATATCCTGCCTACAAACACGAGGGATGAAACCTTGATGTACAACCTCCCATTCACAGTCGGCTGATGCTGTTGGGGGTCTCCACTTTCTCATAAGTACTCTTGACTTTATATAATAACAAGTAGAAGCACCGGCTGACTCTTCTTCACTGTAAGCAGAGTTAGCTAGACCTTTCAACTCAGGGTCAGCAACCTGCAACTCAACCAACTCTTGACGAGACAAATTATCAACACTACGGGGTACTGCCTCATCTGGTGAGTGGTCCAAATTAGCAAGAAAAGTGTCAGCTAGGATAACATCATCATCATCATTATCCTCTAAATCACCAGTAACTTTAGACTTAGCCCTAGTGACAGCACATGCAGGGAACACATCAGGGACATCACAATCCTGGGTCGCAGCCACTGGCTCACTAGACAACTGAGGAGCTGGACACACTTGACTTCCACCAATATCATTTCCAAGTAAGAAAGTTAAACCTGACATTGGGAGTGTCTCAACCAACCCAACCATAACGGAACCATTAACAAAACCAGACTCTAAATTCACTCTGCACAGAGAGACAGAGAAATAATTATTCCCTACACCTTGTAAGATTACAGTTTCATCACGATATATATTTGAACTGATTTGAACTGATTTCCTGTCATTACTGTCCAGAGGACTGACAAAACCATCAGACAGGAAATTAGCACATGAACTCTTGAGAGTGTCACCCACGTTACTGCTCAAAAGAGGAGCTCCATCATGAGAATTTAAGTTACCCCTCAAAGCAGGTTCAGTTAACTCAGTTAAAGAATTCTGGGAACTCTCAAGGGTGGACACTAGACCAATTGACTGAATATTTAAAGACTCCTTTTTGTTCACATCACGCTGTCTCCTGAAACATTTCTCCGTAGTATGACCAAGCTTACTACAATAAGTACATTTACTTTTCTGAAATATAGAGGTGAAGCTGGTATTTACTTCCTGAGAAACATCATCTTTATTCTCTTTCCTGTTACCTGTACTCTGAGTAGAGGCAACGTACTTACTCTCAGCTTTCCCTTTTTCTTTAGAATATCTCTTGTGAGTGAGAACATATTCATCAGCTAAAACTGCAGCATCAGACAAATTATCTATTCTTTTCTCATCAAGATATAGGCTTACATCTTTATAAATACACCTTTTGAAATCCTCCAGCAAAATCATCTGCTTAAATTTACCAAAATCAGAATCCACATTCTTAGAATTTAACCACTGCTCTAACAGATCTTCTTTGATTTTTGCATACTCAACATGGGATTGCTTATCTTGCTTGTAAGTTGTCCTAAATTTTACTCTATAGGCTTCAGGAACAAGCTCATAGGCCTTAAGAATCAAGCTCTTAACTACATCATAATTATCAGATTGATCCTGAGGCAAAGATGCACAAGTTACTTGAGCTTTACCGGTGAGAACAGTTTGAAGGAGTACTGGCCAATACTCCTTGGGCCAACTAAAACCTGTAGCTACCCTCTCAAACAACTGAAAATACTTTGTTAAATCAGATTCATTAAAAGAAGGGACAAGTTTAACATTTTTAGCCACATCAAAATCATCAGAGCTAGATGATCCAGTTCCACCTTGTTTCATGCGATACTCATGGTCTGCCTGAATCCTGCCAATTTCAATTTGTGCCTGAGCCTGTACCTGTGCCTCTTGAATACGAGCATTTGCCTCATTAACACGAGCCTCCGCCTTCTTAGCCTTAGCCTCCTGCAGGGCTAGCTGTATCTTAGCTAATTCAATCTGCGTTTGCTCATTTGGAGGAGTTACATTAAACAAGCTTTCATTAATCATGTCAACAATTTGATCTTTAGAATGATGAGAGCGAACAGCAATTCCCAATTGTTGAGCAACGAGCTTAAGTTCATTCTTTGTTCTGTTTTCTATATCACACACTGTTTGCACATTTGACAAAAAATCTTTGGCTTCATCAAGTGTAGTAATAGTAGACATAATTAATAAGTAACAGTCACAAAATATCAAGCAATATCCTTATGATAATATCCTGAATATCCTGATAAGAGGTCGCCAAATTTATGTTACGGAACAGAGAAAGATAACGTACACTTTAAGTGAGAATACTAAGAGTCACTACTGTCCCGTAAAGTTCCAGGTTCAAAACAAAAGAGTTAGGTAAAATTACAAGTTAAAGTTTAATGCTCAAACTAACAACAAAACATTCAGGACTCATAAGGATAATGTAATGGCAAATAAACATGTTAAATATATGGTTAACTGCAATAGCCTCTATTAACACGAAATTAGCAAAAGTAAATTTATCTAAGTCAGCCCTGATAAAATGAGATACCAGATAATACTCAGTGAATGCCAGATAAATTATTACAGATACAAACTATTATCAAAAATGACTGACATAAAACCCAACATTAATCAAAAACCTCACTAGGCCCAAGAACCAACCTTATGCTACACAGTACAAGAAAAAATGCAATAACACTTATACTCAAATTACACACAGCTGCTAGATGTTTGGAGATTTCTTGAGCACTCACAATAATAATATCTGTACAGGGGAGGACAGAGATGTGAACAAAATGAGAAGCAGATCTAAGTGGCAATGATGCAGAGACTGAGCTCATTATATAGGGGCCAGGAGAGCTTGATACAACTTGTAAGAAGGACGCGCAAATGAAGCCATGGGGACAAAGAGCTGAAAATCCCGCTCTGAATAACAGAGAGAACGACTTACTCTACTATAACGGTAGAAGGGGGGTACTGAGGCAGAACACGCTCGTGATCAAACATGCAGCAACTGTGCGTTAAAATTACACAAAGGATGATGAAATCATAGGCTATGTAACAATATATATATATATATATATATATATATATATATATATATATATATAACACGGAAACACACAGCCATAATCAGTAACCTCCACACTGGATCCCTTCAAAACAAGGAAACAATGATAGAGCAGGACAGTGCAGCCTAAGCCTCTAGCAAAAAGAAAAGGGGGAATTAAAGAGAAAGAGACCAAGAAATAAAATGATTCCGCCACCAGTCACTCGCGCTTAGCACCATTAAGGGGAAGCCTTGTTTAGATGCGGGAATGTCTTTTGCTCTGGCCTTGTCCGTCAGTACTCCCTAATGTATTTTGGAAGCGAAGTGCAGATTGCTACACTTAGACATCCTTTAGTGAAACTGCATATTACTGTAATTCATCAGTGTCATTGTTTTATTTGCCTTTTTTCTGTGGCGTGGCGTTCTGCCTAATGTGTCATATGGGTCCTTATTCTCAGTGGTTAAGGTAGCTCCCTAGCACATCTTCCTTAGCGATTTATTTTTGGATACGGGTAGTTAATATCAATTTGTTTGTTATTTATGCGTAAGATGATGGTATTAGAGTAATTCAAAGGATACATAAGTGGATAGAAAGGAGTAATAAGAAAATTAATCGCGTAGGAAGAGGTATTAGGGAGCTTCTTAAACCGACAAGATTACGGGTGTTGGTCTGGTCACTGGTTTGTTGTCTGCTCAGTGGTTTGATTCCTGATTTGTACGTGTTTGTAGTTGGCCTGGCATGACGTCTGGTGTGTGTTATATGTTGGATTACTGGAAGTGTTGTTTGTGATGTGTTGTGTGGTGTTTTGTCTGGTGTGAGTCGGTAAGTGATTAGTTTTGGCTTGATTTTTGTTTAGTGGTTTGGAGTGGCGTACTGTTAATGTTGTAGTGTCTGGTCTTCTACGTTGTCCAGGTGCAGAATATTTCATCTTTGGTGTGATCTGGTCTGTGGAGCGGTGAGTACTAGTGTGATGTGACGTATAAAGTGGTGTGTGTAATTGCCCTATGGCCAGACGCATGTTGAGGCTCTAGTATCATGTATGGTGTGTGATATGGACCGTGTATTAGTCTGGCATGTAGTCAGGGGTGTATCGCGGTGAAGCACCTCGGTTGATTGAATGCTGTCTCCCACTTGATTTTCATTGGTCTAGGATTCGAAGTTCCGGCAAAGTAATGATTCGAAGGCCTAAGTTCCTTTCTCGTAAAATACCAATCCTTTAGGCAACCTGTCCTGAGCCAGCGTAATGAGGTATGGCTTACACCTCCCGTGTGGGGAGATTGGGTCCTGGGGTGCGACCAGTGAAGAGTGACCATGACCATGATTCGGCACTCACCTCCTCTCCACTCAGTTGTACATGTTAACTTTCCATTTGTTTCAATGCAGAATACATTACCTATCACAATCAAGTCCTGTGCCGTCCTTTTGTTCCCGCTAATTGGTGTAAAATAAGAGCACTGGGTTTGATGGTGGCAAAGGTGGTGATGGGGTGATGGAGAGATCGTATATTAGAGATGTTGAAGGCGCACTGGTATCTCCTGTAATTTAGTCCGTTTCATTGTGCTGTACTCTATGTATCTTTCTGTGTATGTGTGTGCCTTTATGTTTGTACATTTTATATATATATATATATATATATATATATATATATATATATATATATATATATATATATATATATATATATATATATATATATATGTTAATATCTCATGAATGCCTGATCCGATTCGGATCGGTATTAACAATTGTATTATTTGAAGGTCTAGAATGCAAGAGGTGGAGGTCTGAGTCTGGTGAATGTTGATGGTGGAGAATGGAATCTGAAGCAGCTGCTGTTTGCAGATGATAATGCACTGGTGGCTGATTCAGAGGAGAGATTGAGACAGTTGGTAGAGGAGTATGGAAGGGTGTGTGAAAGGAGGAAATTGAAAGTAAATGAGAACAAGAGTAAAGTGATGAAGTGTACGAGGTTGGTAGATGGTAGAGGGATGAATATAGTTTTGAATGGCGAGTTGCTTGAGGAGGTAGAGTGTTTTAATTATCTAGGGTCACATGTTGCTGTGGATGGAAGAATAAATGCTGAAGTGAAGTTTAGAATAAATGAAGTAGGAAACGTGCTGGGAGGAATGAAAAAAGTGTTTAGGTGTCGTTTGCTTAGAATGGATGTAAAGAGAAGGCTGTGTGAGGGTGTTGTGGTACCGACTGCGTTATATGGGGCTGAAACATGGAATATGGGTGTAGCAGAGAGGAAAAGTTTGAATGTAATGGAGATGAGGTGTCTGAGGAGTATGTGTGGAGTGACGCGTATGGATCGAGTACGAAATGATGAAGTGCGAAGGAGAACTGGAGTTGTTCGGGAGATGGCTGGTAGAGTTGAGCGGAGGGTGTTGCGATGGTTTGGGCATATGGAGAGAATGGATAATAAGCGTTTGGTGAAAAAGATAACTAGATCTGATGTGAGAGGTGTAAGGCTGAGAGGAAGAATACGAATAGGATGGATGGACAGTGTGAAGAGAGCGCTGGATGCGAGAGGGATGTCTGTTGAGCAAGGAAGAGTGGCTGTGCGTGACAGAAATAAATGGAGAAAAATTATGAATGAATAAGTGATGACGCAGCCGTGAGGGGATATTCTCCCGCATTTGGCCTGATCAGCTTTCAGGTCAGGTGCGGGTAAGGGGATGGGTCTGTTATGATGTGGCAGGGGTAAACCAGCTCTGCTGTCGGGCCCTACTGCGGATGTCACTGATTGCATTGCGCAGTTGACCCTTGTGCGGTGTGGTGCGGTGAGGATCTGTCCATTCTCCCCTTTGGGGCTAAGATGCGAATGAGTGTGTTTGAATGGATGAGTAAATGGGGAGTGTGTCGTCCTGTCTCGGCTACCTCCCTTTCCTTGGGGGAAGCAGCCTAGGTATATAGATAGATAGACAGATAGAAATAAGCGATACAATTTTGTCTGAGAACGAGCGAAGGTCAAGGTCAGATCAAGGTCAAAATTAAGGCTCGGCTTCGCTGTTTTCTCCGAGCCCTTTTGATCTAGTTTTCCCTTCAGACGTCATTCGCTTCACCTGTAGACGAAAAGCAGTAGTATTTCGGCCTTTGAGTTTGTGGTTAATAACTTACAAAAATTGCTGAAAAATAAGTAAATTCTGCTGCAACTATAAACCATTTCTTCTTCTTCTTCTTCCTCGAGAGAGAGAGAGAGAGAGAGAGAAGAGGGGCGTATGCGTGCGTGTGTGCGTACGCCAACAACAGCAACAACCAGCCCCTGCTACACAAGTAATAATAACTGATGGCAGGTACGAGGTAACAATAATCCAGCCTTCAGTAGCCTTTCGTCCATCCTTCAATCAGGTGCATAGGCTGTACTTGAAAAGATTTTTGATGTCAGACGCGTGAGCACCGCAAGAAGAGCAGTCAGGAGATGATAGCAAGTGTTGCCATACCGCGGCCGTATCCATCATGGTGTTGATGGTTGTGCCAGGGAAAGGGTTTCTCGGTGCCTTCATTCTCTCCTTCACTGCTTCCCTCCCTCCTGCCTTTCTTCTTCTCTCTTTCTCACTCACATTTTCTTTCCATATTTCGCTTCCTCCATCCCTCCCCACATTATCCTTCCCTTCATCCTTCCAGCCACCTTTTCCTCTGTTTCCCCTTCCACTTTTCCTCCCTTACTTTTATCCCTCATTCTGTTATCCTACTTTTCTTCTTTCTAACCTACCCTTTACTCTTCCTCCATCCATCCATCCAACATTTTCTTACGTCTCTCCCTCAGTCCGACCTTTCATATTTCCTTCCCTCCCTCCCTCCCTCTCTCGACCAGTCCATTTCTTCTCCCTTTCACTTTCCCTTCCTCTATATCCTCCGCCTTGCCTCTCCCTCCTATCTGTCCGTGCGGGTATGATGCTCATGTGTTGGTGTGCCGTAATCCATCATTGCTCTGGCGCCAGACAAGGGTGAGGTGTGGGTGGGGGTAGGGGTGGAAGTGGGGGTGAGGGTGGGGATTAGCGCGAGTCAGGGAGTGAGGCTGAGAATAATGGCGAGGGAGAGGAATTGAGGGAGGGCAGATTAAGAGTCCCCTACCTTCCCCCAGCCCTTGTACTGTCACTCCTCTACAGCGTACCATCTAAATCTGAAGGCTGTGGCATCACCAAGAACAACCCCAAACACTCGTCAAGCTTATCATCTACGAAGCACCGAGACTAGATGGGTAAATGATAACACATGATTTACTGAGTCAGATACTTCCATCTATGTTTGAAGCGTAATTTGTGAAACTTGTGTACTGTGTTGGGTATATTATTTATCAGTTTGATTTTATACAGTACACAAATTAAAGAACTTTTTGGACAAAAATACGTAAATTGCTGTATCATTCACATCGTTCACAAATACACACACACACACACACACACACACACACACACACACACTTCCCATAGCTTCTTATTTTTCTACCCTGACTTAACTAGTTTAAATGAATTGGGAAGCTGGAGGGTCAGACACATGGAGATTTGTCAGACCCTTCTTAGAAAAAAAAAAAAAAAAAAAAAAAAAAAAGGCGTAACTATGAGAAGAAAATCGTCCTAATTTAATTATTTATTTACTTTTATCTCAGCCCAAACTCCAGGTGACCCCCGGAGCTGAGGTCTGTTGGGGATGTCACCGTGAGGGGCAGGGGAAGGAAAGACAAACTTGAGGTATGTCTTAGGGAAGAAGGGACGAAGGTGGTACAAAGACGTACAAAGGAGTACAAAGAAAACAACAACAGACTTTTTGTTTTATTTTTTTTGTTACATAGGGCAGGTTATGCCAGACATAAGTATTATTTGAATCAAGACAAGAACAGTAAATGAGAAAGGCTACCACTTACCTACCAAATCCTCCAGCCAAATCCGACAGTAAAATCAGATAATGTCTCGCATGCAGCATGGCCAACTGTTACTGCAGTTCATAGAAAGCGTGAATGAACATAATTAAATTGGTATTGTTTTGCGGTTGTGTCCTCCATGCTTTCTACTGTCGTAAGCACTATATTTCATAAATTTATTATTTAGGAGTGAACAAGCTTAGCTGGGGATTAGGAGCCAAATACTTTTCCAATCGACTCTGATGTGTTGCTGGTGTGTCACAGTTTACCACAGTGGAGGGCAGATTGTTCCAATATTCATAACTCCGTCACAGGAGAAATATTTAGCTCCGTGCGACTGGTAACATTTGCCAATAGTTTCATGACCAGTACAAATATAGTATAAGCTAACTGGACCAATATACTGTAAAGTACTCGTATTTTCGCCTGCTGTCTTATCACATTCTTAGAAAATTTTGTATACGTAGGCTAAATATCCTCGTAGTCCGAACTGGATATGGTAAACAGCTTCAACTCTTTTAGACGTTCTTCCAATTGTTTCCTTTCTAAATGTGGGTATCAGTTTTGTCACCCTTCGCAGAACTGTCTGAGGGTTCTCCTTTTCTTTGCAATAAGGTGACCAGAACGGGACACAAAATCCCGCTTCAGGTGGGGCGCACTAGAGAATTATGCAAGGTGAGGATGGTAGTTTTTTACTGAGCCAGGTAGAAAAAGTCGATGGTCGTTATTTTTGTAGGAAATATATCTGCGTGTGTCTGTCTGCCTGTTGAAAACTCAATTTTCAGAAAGTATTGATTGTAGAAGGAAAAGTTATTAATAAAAGTTGTTTAGAGTCACAACTTGATTTCATATCACCCCACCAGCATTGGGAGTCAGGATGGATACATAATAATCAAGTTTTCATCTAACAGTAGTATTACAGTCTACCTGGCTCACAGATGACGGGTAGTCTTGTTTATATTTGAATATTCTGCCAGTGAGTCAGGTATATTTGTTGGCTTTCAAGGCTTTGTACACTGCTTGCAACCATGTGCTCTTATAAGCCCTGTTTTTCACAGTTACATTGTCAAGTTGAATATTATTCGTAATAGACCTGGCCTGTTATTTTCACTTCCAGTGTTCATTGCTTTGCATTTGCTAATAATGAAACCTGTTTGTCATGTTTGGGCCCAGATAAAGAGTTGATCAAGATCCCACTGAATTAATCGCCAATACAAAGATGAATCTGCTCTGAATTGCACCTAAGTTGGCATAATTACTTTGGACTTTTTAAGGAACATGTGACTATGTTCTGGCCGAAAAAGGCCAGAGACCATAAGTCAGTGGCAAGGTCAGTTCAAAGAGTTTTTATGTGATTTGACCAGACTTGGAAGAACAAGAAAGGATGAGGTTATACAGTTTTTAAGAAGAATCTGTCACTTAAAGGGATGGGTTGCGGAACAAGGTAAAGTTTCGGTCTTTTGACTGAAATAGTTTTTATTCCATTGCACCAGAATTGGTGGAAGGGTTTTAGCTTAGCCAAGGATTATATAATCATCTTTTAAGAATAGCAGATCAGTGTTGCAGTGCACGCTCAACTTAAACACTTTTGATCACTTTTGATCCGATTTGGACCAGACTGAGAGATTGGATTGAGGGTCAGATAAGGATGACGTAATTCGGACTTATGAGCAATCAGTCCAGGCTCGAGGGCACGGGGCAGGGTCAAAGTATGGCATTACAAACCATTGTAGGACGCAAGCGTTGCGCTCTGTGTAGCCTACTTGTAGTTTAATCCAAGTATCTGTGTTTTTGCACCTGCCTTTCTATTAAGCTGTGTGCGTCTGTCTTTCTATGTATTTACTCAGTTTCTGTCTGACTATATCTCATTCAATGTATTGCAAACTCCATCTGTCTTTCTACATCTCTGTCTTTCTCACACGTAGTTCTGTCTATGGGAAACTATAAAATAGAGCTTAATATTAAGGTATGTTTTCTTTCTCCCCACCAGTAACTTCCAGTCGCTTTTCTGAAACATCAGACTCCCTTTATCACTGGCAGTTTTTGAAAGGTTGAAGATAGATGGTAACTGCTGACTCATCTGGTACATCCGGTCATCCATCTTATTACTCACGCTACACCCACGAACTCATACTCACCCTGGCCAGTGACTCACGAGTACCCAACCAGTCACGCGCGCACACATACACACATATGTCCGTCCTCATTGTAACCCTTGCTTCTACCCACACCCTCCCCTAGTCACGCAGTATACTCAGCTACACACACTCGTTCCTACACACCTGTTTCCACCCACACCTACACACTCACCTCTACCAAGAACCCGCTTCCCACGTACACATTCCTATCCACAGTTAGCGTTGACCACTGTTCTTTCCATGTTCTAATTCCAGCTGTTGCTGGAAATAGTTTATGAGTTCCCTCAGATGCAGCTATTATACTTACCACTAACAAGTCATAGAAAAAAAAAAAACTCGTTATCACATTAATATTACTTCTGGATGAGATATCAGAGTGTAATGAGAGAGAGAGAGAGAGAGAGAGAGAGAGAGAGAGAGAGAGGTGGAGGATGTGTGTGTGTGTGTGTGTGTGTGTGTGTGTGTGTGTGTGTGTGTGTGTGTGTGTGTGTGTGTGTGTGTGTGTGTGTGTGTGTGTGTGTGTGTGTGTGTGTGTGTGTGTGTGTGTGTGTGTGTGTGTGTGTGTGTGTGTGTGTGTGTGTGTGTGTGTGTGTGTGTGTGTTTAAACGTACGCCACATGAATGATGCCACTGTATCTGTGAATCGTAAGAAATGAATGAGTGTCAGTGAATGTGAGCTGCATGAATGAGTGGGGCAGGGTTAGCTGATGTGAAAGATGCCCTTGTGAATGGTGAGGAGTTGTTTAGTCGTGTGGTGATGTGCGCTGGTATGTATAGATTCATGGTGGTGTGTGGTAGTGTATGCAGATATGTGGTGATGCAGACAGGTGTGTGGTGGCGTGGACAGGTGCTCTGTGGTGTTTTGTGGTGAAGGTAACTATGTGGTGGTTTGTACTACTGTAGGCAGGAGTGGGCAGATGGTTGGCTATATAGGCAGGTGCGTTGTATATGGTGGTGTAGGCAGGTGTGTGGTGGTTGTTTGGTGGTGAGTGGAGGCAACAGGAGGCAACAAAGGAGAAGTGAGGGTGGGAATGAGCAACAGGAGACAGGGCAACAAATGGAGGAGGAGGGAGAGTGGTCATTAGACATTCGGGACAATGACTGAGACAGGCAGAGGGATATCAAGTGGTGGGGGGACAAGACCTGGAAGTGGGATGGAGGCTGAGGGAAGGAAGAGGGAGAATAGAGGGATAGGAACGAGGAAGGAAAGGAGAGGGAATGCGGAGGGATAAATGATGAGGAAGCAGATGGAGAGAATAGGAAGAGTAGAGATTTACTAAAGACAAAGGGGAAGAAATAAAAACTGATGGATGAGAAGAGATGGAATGAAATTTATTTATTAAATCATGGCTAAAAATAATGTACATATTGTGTATGCAAAATGACCCGGGGTAGATGAAATGGAGCATCGTAATAAAGAAATAATAATATGCTTAGGTAACTGAAGTAAGAAGTGGAAGTAATAGAAAGAAATAAGGGGCGTATTATGATGTTATGAAAATGTGAACGAAGAAGAACAGTGTAGTAATAGTTAGTTAATGAGTTGAAAAGGAAGTGGAAAACATTGAAGAAATGAGAGAGAGGATACATACAGAGGTTTGGTT
>NC_136960.1:10776189-10983689 GCF_032717465.1 Coenobita brevimanus | reverse complement strand
TTTTGTGATTGACTGCGAAGTGATACAGAGTCTGGGTTATAAGGATATAAAAAAAAAACATGAATCGAAGAAAAACGACGACTGTAGTTTTTCTACCACTGTTCATATTGTTCTTCATTGCCTTCTTTAACGCAGTTTTTAATGGGTTATTTTCTAAGGTGCAAAGTCAATCCAATACAACTGTATTCTAAAAATGTGTTTACGGTGTCTGTGGGTTGATCATTATCAGGCATGTTACCTTAGCGTTTACTCAGCTACTGTCTTCACACTAATGCCTTGTGTCATTATTTGTGTGTGTGTGTGTGTGTGTGTGTGTGTGTGTGTGTGTGTGTGTGTGTGTGTGTGTGTGTGTGTGTGTGTGTGTGTGTGTGTGAGAGAGAGAGAGAGAGACAGACAGACAGACAGACACAGACAGACACAGACAGACAGACAGACCGCATTTAAGAAGTTGGAGAATAGTATAAGAAACAAGATTTTAGTGTGCTTGGAGAGAGAAAGTGAGGTGCGAGGAGAATACATGATACTGTGTAAAGCAAGGAAACAGAAAAGGTAGAGAAAGGAATGACTGAGTGCGGAAAGGTGAGGGGTGAAGGAGGTGACCCCGCTGAGTAATGGGGTGTGTTGGGTCGGGGGAGAGGAAGTGGGATGCGAGGGAACACGGTGACGCGAGGGGTGAGGGAGGGGTGAAGAGAAGGAGAGCGTCAGGTGAGAGAGGCTGAGGGGTGGGGTGAAATGTAAGAATACAGGAAAACATGAGGGGTGAGGGGTGAGGAAATACCAAGAAATGTATGAAGGAACTTTTGGTGATGTGTGTGAGAGTGCAAAGTGAGTAGGGAGTGAGAGAGGGCCATAGGTGTGCATTGAAGAAGTGAGATGGGAGGGTGTGGCGACCAAATGATGCTAGAGCTGTGAGTGAGAGGCAAGGGGATGTTGATGAAGTGTGGATTAAGGTATGATTGAAAATTAAACAGAAGCTGTAGAGTAATCCGTGGTATGGAATGGATATGCATGTTGTGAGGTGTGAATAGGATGCGAGTGAGGGGCGAGGACGGGAGATGATAGACAGAATTGAGAACTCGATACAACGGTAGGAAGCAAGGATGAGGAACAGAATAAGAAGTAAGGCAGAAAAGAAGGCTTGGCATGGAGGAGGAGAAATAAAGTATGACTGGGTGAAGTGACGAGGGTGGAGGTGGAAGGATTAGATGTAGTCGGCCTGGTGGTGATGGTGGGCGCGGGTGGGGTCATGACCTCGGTAAGCAAAAAATCTGCTTAGATTGATTCTGCAACTGGCTTTGTTGAAACTCATTTACTTTTAAGCAAGAGGGAGAGTGAGGTTGAGAGTGATAGAATGAATGTAAGGGGAGAGTGAAAGTGAGAATGAGGGTTAGAGTGGAAGTCATAGTGATGGTTAGGCTAGTGTGAGAAGTGGTTTTGTGTTCAAAGACATAAGTGAGTTAGAGATGATGATGTGAAATGGTGGGCGTTAAGGGTGAAGGCGAGTCTTGCAGAGGAGAGAAGGGAGAACGAGAGGTGAAGGCGGAAGACAGGGTGGGAGGCAAGGGTGAGAGGTGGAGTTTAAGAGTAAGGGTAAGAGGTGAGACAGCTGCATCTACGCCCAGGAATAATTATCTAAATATTATTTAGATTGAATGTTGGAGTGGCCCTGGTGAGAGAGGATATTGTTTGGAAACTCCCTGTACTGTTGTTTGCAGATGATACCGTGTTGTTGAGTGAAGACGAAGGAGAGCTGCAAGGCTTGGCGGATGAGTTTGGGAGTATGTGTAAGAAACGGAATCTAAAGGTGAATGTAGGGAAGAGTAAAGTGATGGTCTTTGAGAGAGGTGAAGTTAGTGAATGTACAGCGAGGTTGGATGGTGAGGAATTGGAAAATGTGAGTACGTTTAAGTACTTGGGTAGTGTGATGAGTAAGGATGGAGGTTTGGAGGGTGAAGTGCTTGAAAGGGTACAGCAGGGAAGAAAGGTTGCTGGTTCTTTGAAAGCAGTGATAAGAAACAGGGAAGTGAGCATGGAAGTGAAAAAGTTACTACATGACAGTATTGTGATACCAACTCTAACGTACGGAAGTGAAGCTTGGACATTGTTGGATGGACACAAGTCAAGAGTGAGAGCAGTGGAAAAGAGTTATTTAAGAGGAGCCTGTGGAGTCACGTGGAGAGACAGGCTGACAAATGAGGATATAAAGGAGCGTTGTGGTGTTGATGTGGATGTGATAGGAAGCGTTATGAGGAACGCACTGAGGTGGTTTGGCCATGTGGAGAGGATGGAGGGTGAAAGACTCACGAAGAGAGTGTATGTGAGTGAGGTGGAGGGGGGAAGAGGGAGGGGGAGGCCGAGGATGAGATGGAGGGATGGGGTGGAGAGGTATATGAGAGAGGGGTGTGTGAGTTGGGAGCAGGGCAGTGAAATGGCGGGGGACAGGGCGACTTGGAGGCGATTTGTTTGTGGCCACCCCAAACGGGATTGAGGCGTCTGGTAATAGATAGATAGAATAAATGCATTGAGTTCAAAATAATTATAAAATGCAAGCCGTCTAACAGACTGGTAAATATAACTATACTTCATAGCGTGGTTATCAGCCACTCGAGCGCAGTTATAACAACCCCACCACATACAAGAATACTGTACATATTTGAATTAAACAAGACAAAGGACACTTCTGATAGCCGCATCCACCCCTGTCAATACTGTAAGGGGAAAAATAATTCATGGAGGAGTGGTGACCCCCGGGGGTCCAGAATTAAGTACTAGGTAAGAAAAACTAGAGCGTTGCCCCCCTCCCCCCCGAGAGACCGCCGCCTTCCGTGGGGGAGGGGGGGTTCCCATCTCGCCTGAGCTCTGACCCGATTGAAGGCCTACCACTTTGCAAAATTTTCTTTTCGTAACTTCCCCTCATAAAACCTAGACTCCACTCTTCAAAACGCTACAGTAACTGAGTGAGTGAGCGACGAAATTAGGGAGAATGTAATTGGTCGACACCGTGGGTGTCGGGATAAAAAATAACAAAAATAAGTGGAGACGTGAACTTATTAAAAAAAAAACGATGAAATAATTTCTTCCAGAGGACATGACGCAGGCTTATATGTTTTCCTTCCCTGATCAACCACACTGCACATTATAAAAGGAGACGTCCCATAAGGAACCGACCTTACTGATTGCCAAGACTCCACTCCATAAAGAGTGGGAAGGAGAGAGAACACTGTGAATATTGTTGCAGGACCATTAAACACAGTTCAAGAAGCATATCCTTTATAGATCTTATCGTTTATTCAAAATTTTATTGTGACCCAGTATAATGAAATGAAGATATGCTTTAATTTAAAAAAGAAAAGCAAGACAAAGGATACCTCTGGTAACCGCACCTCCTGCGGTATTCTAATAAGAAGGAAATAATTATATGCCGATTAATCTCGTAAATGGCAAACTTCTGATTCACAGTCCGTCCCAGCACAGCTAACTGGTAATACTGTGCAATGTCCCTGTGTGTCATATGTACGGCTACTTTGGTACGACGCAGGTGCCCATTCGAATGGATGCACACCACACACACCTCAAACACTCCACAGACAAACCCCAGACGCAATACTTATACCCTCCCCCCCACAACACCTAGCCCCTTCAGCATCCACCATAAGGCCTAAATCTCGTCCTTCAAAAAAGGTACGGGGACTCTGTGAGTAAATGAGTGAGGTCACTGTTAGAGATGCATACTCGATTTGGTCGACCATGTCGATGCAGCAATTACATTATAATTGTTTTTGAATAGGAAAACACCATGTGTATGAAGTACAGTTCAAGGCGCTTGGAGAAACCTCCTCAGTTCACTTCATTACAAAATTATATACATATACATACATACATTATATATATATATATATATATATATATATATATATATATATATATATATATATATCTATATATATATATAAGGAATATCAACACCAGGTGTTGTAGGAACATCTTTAATGGTGACGTTTCGCAATATCTCATTGCATCATCAGACCTAAAAGTAATAATTTATTTTAGCTATGGTAAAAATATTTATGTCTTTGATCCAACTTTGCTTTGAAAATAACTAAGAAATATTCTAAGGCAAATATATATCCTACTTAAGTCATCAAAAAAATAAAAACATTCATACACTAAAATGCACAAACCAGTGTAGTGAAAGCAAGAACATTCAGGTAAAATTTTCAAGATAAGAATACATTCAAACCTTTAAAAACACAGCAGTTGAACAGATGAACTATTGTCACCGATAGTGGGTTTGTAGAGGTGTGTATAAAGTGTCTCCATGATGGGCAGGTCAGAGCTGTACTGGCTTCTAGCAAGGACTGTGAAGGAGGTTCGCTTGACAGGGTGATCGTGTGTGTGTGAGTGTTGTCTGATGGCACTAAAGGGTGGTTTAGTGACTGGTTTGCCTGTTTGAGCTGATGTACCTAAGTGTTCGTGTATGCGTGTTTTAGATGTCTCTGTTTTTCCGATATATGACGCCTGGCAGCTATCACACGTATATCTGACAACAACAGAGGACTGTCCTCTGTTGTTGTCAGATATACGTGTGATAGCTGCCAGGCGTCATATATCGGAAAAACAGAGACATCTAAAACACGCATACACGAACACTTAGGTACATCAGCTCAAACAGGCAAACCAGTCACTAAACCACCCTTTAGTGCCATCAGACAACACTCACACACACACGATCACCCTGTCAAGCGAACCTCCTTCACAGTCCTTGCTAGAAGCCAGTACAGCTCTGACCTGCCCATCATGGAGACACTTTATACACACCTCTACAAACCCACTATCGGTGACAATAGTTCATCTGTTCAACTGCTGTGTTTTTAAAGGTTTGAATGTATTCTTATCTTGAAAATTTTACCTGAATGTTCTTGCTTTCACTACACTGGTTTGTGCATTTTAGTGTATGAATGTTTTTATTTTTTTGATGACTTAAGTAGGATATATATTTGCCTTAGAATATTTCTTAGTTATTTTCAAAGCAAAGTTGGATCAAAGACATAAATATTTTTACCATCGCGAAAATAAATTATTACTTCTAGGTCTGATGATGCAATGAGATATTGCGAAACGTCACCATTAAAGATGTTCCTACAAGCCCTGGTGTTGATATTCCTTATTCGCCTGCGCTTTCCAAGCAACCAGTCAGTCGCCAGTATATATATATATATATATATATATATATATATATATATATATATATATATATATATATATATATATATATATATATAGCATCCGTGGCTCAGTGGGTTAGAGCGCTACGCTCTGATCGGAGGATCGAATCCACCCAAGGGTCACTGGTAGACATCAGGAAGGACATCCGGTCATAAAATGCTACAGGCTCCAATCCAAAAAGTCCTCTACCCAGGGGCAACGCCTTAGCTCTTTGGGGATGCCTGGAGTAAAACCAAATATTATATATATATATATATATATATATATATATATATATATATATATATATATATATATATATATATATAAGGTACAAACTTGAGCTACAGAGAGAAGGATGAGGATAGTAATGAATGGTGTAGGGTGGAAATCTCAAGTTAGATTCTCATTTGTTCAATCGCAGTCTTTCTTCATTTAGCAGATGTGTGATAAAACTCATGGAACCTGTTGCTCACCCTGGTATCATCTGCGCTATATCTTGTGTCCTTTCACGTCGTGGTCGATATCAGGGATCCTTATCACAAATTACTTGGACGTAGGCATAGTTCCTTGTAGGACTCCTGATACACCTTCATGTGACAGTTTTTATTAGCCACGACATTGATTTTTTTTCCTCTTGATGCAGGAACCTGCTCCTCCCTTAATATTAGTATTTCTCGTCGTTATTTGATATCGAAGTTTTAAGTGCCAGTTTCACACTTGCGAAGAAGTTTATGAATATTCAAGTGGGTAGAAAAGGAGGACCGCCAGAAGATAAAAGGGAGGATGGATGGTCTCAGTTTATCACCCTGATTCATGATGGCCACTTAATCAAGGCGTCTGGGAGGGTTTGGTGGCCTTTTGTGAGATACCAGAGCTAGCATAAATTTCAAGTGACTTATCGCGGCAAGATGGACGACTTGTATTAATTACCAAGAGGGCAATATAAAGAGGTGAGGGTTAACTAATATCCAGGATGGACTAGGGTGACAGGGGGTGATCACAGGGATGGAGGTGGGGAGAAGTGGGTGAAGGTGGGCACTCAGATGGTATAAGAGTATCACCACGTGCTAGTATACCACGCCACATAACTGACACCACTTTATATCCGGCCACCATCACCATGCCCTCCACACCGGAGTGCCATTTGACCACAGGAACAGTGCCAGTAAATTAGACAGGGAGTGGGATTACCTAAGAGCTCGGAACTTGGTAACTGTAAAATCTCTAGACTGGGATGTTTCAACGAGGCAGTTGCAGGATTTGGATCTCTGGAATTAAGAGGCTTATTGGTGGCTGACTTTTTTCACTGGTGGTAATGCATTTTTGTATACTCTAAGAATCAAGGTATACAACAGCGGCACGTGCTTACTTATTTTCAAACATAGTTCACCATGCGAGAAAACAGACCCCACCACGTCCTTACTATTCAACCAACAACCCCTATCTTCAAAGGGCGAACCTTCCATCGCCCCCTCACCTACCATCCACCACCGAACCAGCACATCCGCCTGTCCTCTTCCCGCCCACTGTACCCTTTTTCTGTTCTCCTACAACAGATTTGAAAAACAAATTCTCACCACTACCGCTGCCGCTCATACTGCACTTTCTTTCCACACAGGGTATTGGTCCCCTCCAGGCCCCCATTTTTTTTTTTTTTTTACCTCATCGATATTTTCATAGAAATAGGCAACTTACACCTTACAAGATAAACCAAGAATACTGCACTTCTTGGGTACACTCCCCGCCATACCTCAACACCAACCACCACTCCATAGTGCCACCCAGCCAGGAAACATCTCAGCTGCTACATCTCAAAAACCTGTGTCAGTTGGACCAATTTGGGGACACGTCTTAATATGCATGACTTGGAGAGATATGTATTGACATGAATATATCAGACAGATCAGATGGACCTGGAGCTCCATAAAAGGACTGCCAGGGTAAGAGGAAGTGGATGATATAAGTAACCAAAACTAGACGAAGAGGTAGGATAGACAGATAGACTGATAGAATATATGGTAAGGAAGAAATAGAGATGGAAGCAATAGTATAGTAAACCTGATAAATATAAGAACGACAAGATGATGATTAGGGGCAGATTATTATTATTTTTTTTTTTTTGTGGACAAGAAAACGAATGAATGTTGAGAGAAAGAGAGAGAGAGAGAGAGAGAGAGAGAGAGAGAGAGAGAGAGAGAGAGAGAGAGAGAGAGAGAGAGAGTATACCTAAAATTAAACTAAAATAACGAAAACACTTTTATTAGAAACAAGCAGGGGTACCCGGCGTTGCCCGGGCCAAAAAAGGCGAACACACTGATCCTACTTGTTCTAGATCAATCTTTCTTTCTACTCCAGAAAGACCATGTACCTCTTATGCTTTTGAAGAGGGAGTGTAAGAGGCCCAGGAACTTTCTATTTCAGTTTTTGCAGATTACCGCATGATATTTGTGCGCACTTGTTTACCATTACCGGTGACCTCAAACGACCTTGGAGGTCAACCTCACATAGCTGTGTCCGAACTGGATATCTATCTATCTATCTATCTATAGCCCGAAGCCCTAATCCCGCAAAGGGTGGCCGCAGACAAAACGCCTCCAAGTCGCTCTGCCACCCACCACCTGACTACCCTCCCCCCAACTCACCCCCCCCTCCCTCACACACCTCTCAACTCCATCCCTCCACCTCATCCCCGGTCCACCCCTCCCTCTCCCTCCCTCCACCCCACCCACATACACCCTCCCAGTCAGTCTTTCATTCTCCATTCTCTTCACATGTCCAAACCACCCCAGTGTACCTCTCCTAATCTTCTCATCCACATCCACCCCACATCGCTCCCTCACTTCCTCACTCGTCAACCCGTCCCTCCACGTCACTCCACATGCTCCTCTCAAGCAACTCACTTCCACTGCTCTCACTCTTGACCCGTTCCCCCCTTGCAAGGTCCACGCCCCGCCTCCACACGTCAGGGCAGGGATCACAATACTATCATGCAGTGACTTCCCAACTTCCACACTTACCTCCCTATTTCTCATCACTGCCCTCAGTGCACCAACGACCCTCCTTCCCTGCTACACCCTTTCACGCACTTCACCCTCCAAAGCTCCATCCTTGCTCATCACACCACCCAAGCACTCGAATGCACTCACATTCTCCACATCCCCACCATCCAACCTCACTGCACACTCCGTGACTTCACTCCTCTCAAACACCACAACTCTACTCTTGTCTACAGTAACTTTCAGATTCCTCCTCCTACACACCGTCCCAAATTCATTCACCAAACCTTGCAACTCCCATTCATCTCCACTCAAAAGTACTGCATCATCAGCAAACAGCAACACCGGAAGGTTCCAAATCTCACCCTCACTCATTACAGCCACCCCCACATCCACTGCCCCACCCTGCACCTCCTTTACAACCCCATCCATGCATATATCAAACAACCATGGAGACATCACACAACCCTGCTTCAGTCCCACATTGAGATCAAAGAACCCACTCAGCTCACCATCTACTCGCACCGCAACCCCTGCTCCCTCATACATACTCTTCACAGCACCCAACAACTTCCCCTCCACTCCATACATTCCCAATACCTTTCACATACCCTGCCTATCCATTCTGTCACAAGCCCTCTCCAAGTCCACGAAGGCAGCACACACCTTCCTTCCCTTCTCTAGACACTTCTCCACCAAACATCCTAGAACAAATATCCGATCCACACACCCCCCTCCATTCCCAAATCCCCCTGCTCTTCTCCAACTAGCTCCTCTGTCACATGCCCAACCCCATCAATGAGCATTCTACCATATATTCTACCAGTCACACTAAGCAGGCAAACACCCCTATGGTCACCACACACTTCTCTCTCCCCTTTTCCTTTGTATAAAGGAACAATTATACCTGATTTCCAGTCCTCTGGAACCCCTCCCTCTTCCCAAGCCAATCCACACAACTTCCACATCCACTCCACAACAATCTCACCCCCACACCCAAGCATTTCACCACACACTCCATCAACTCTCGGGGCCCCTCCCAACTTAACATTCTTCATCGCTTCCACTACCTCCGCCCCACTGATCTCTTCCTCCCTCCTCCCATCTCCTCCCCTCCCAGCCAATCCCCAACCACTCACACTCGCACTGCTCTCACTCTCCACATTCAACAAATCCTCAAAGTGCTCCTTCCATCTCCTCAGTTTCTCTCTCTTCTCCACCAACAATCTATTATTCCTATCTTTCACTCCCCTACTATTTCCCCTTTCTCACTGCCTTACTTTCTTTACCTCCTTCCAAAACAATTTCTTACTCTCCCTCCATTTCACACTCAGATTCCTCCCAAACTCCTCATCCACTTTCTTTTTACTCTCCTTCACCAGTCTCTTAACCTCCCTTCTCCTGGATATCATGTTTTTTTTTTTTTTTTTTTTTTTTTTAATGCGAGGAAGAAGGAACCAAGGCCACGAGCCCGCAAAACAGTTCCTTCCAAGAAAAAACAAACAAAAACAATACAAAAGAGAGCCAAATTCAAGATCTGTTCATTTCGAGATGCCTGGACACACTGCGTTTGAAAGACTGGAGATCATAGTGTCACGAATGCGTATTAGGGGCACTCACGCCAAATCTTGAGTTTTCATTGGCCCATCCATTCAGCCATTTTTCTTCCAGCAGGCAGTCAAAATACACGGTTTATTTCCGAATGTAAGCAGATTGTATGGATGCCACTGTCTCTCGTATGGTAGGTGTTGTGTCGATGTTTGGTATATTTCATCATAATTTCATAGGCTATTACGCAAAATAGTTGTACTTCCTTATATGTAGAGAGAGATAAAGACAACAGTTAAATGATGGGCTAAGAGTATAGTGTTGACAGTGCTTTTTTCAGTACTAAAAGTGCACAAGAAATTTGTGATACCGAGAAAAAAAAAATGAGGTAGAACGGACGGAAGTTAGCATGCATATATCGATAATTATACGATCTACGAGAGTGGCCGTGATGACCAGTGACACTAGTGACAAGATGTCTTCTGCTATGGAAAATCCAGTGCCTTCTAATTTATTGCCGGTGTTTCCATTTGCCCTCTGGTAACATTAGGTACTGAGTGTTTTTACATACCTCTCCTCTGAAAGGATTATTAGCTGTTTACTTAAAGTTACTCCAAGAAAGCTGTGGACATGTGGGGAAAAGATAATAAAAATAAAGATATGAACAAATTGCTATATTTCACCAGTGCATAAGATAGAACCAGCATTCTTCTTCAAATTAAACAAAATCGGTCAATAAATTCTGTAAAGTTACTCCAAGAAAGCTGTGAACATGTCGGGAAAAGATAAGAATAAATATTTGAACAAATTACTTTATTTCACCAGTGCATAAGATAGAACCAGCATTCTTCTTCAAATTAAACAAAATCGGTCAATAAATTCTAAAAATATTATAAAATGTATAAGGTTATAAAATGTAAACATATTATACAACTTTGTCTTATTTCGTGGATTTCTGTGAACTATAAAAATTTCAAGAAAAGTATCATGTTTTCAGTATTTTCTCTCATATTTCCTTTAGTCTTTCTTTATGACATTGGAACAAATTCGACAGTAATGATGTAAATTTATTTCTGATGACATAAAGCATCAAATCTAGGAAAATTTGTGGTGACAGATATTTTGGGGAAATATTCCAAGTGTTTGCCCCTCTCCCCTTCCCCGGCAAAAATCGTGGATACGCCACTGGTCTTATAATACATTATACAGACGGTGGTAGAGATGCTGGCTGGTCTTTTGTCCTGGCCACCCTGTATAAACTCTTATAAATGTTAGGCGTCAGGCAGAAGCTAGAGGGAAGAATTTGTTTTTTCACCCAGCCCAGTTTCCAGAAAGACGTAATCAGAAAATGGATAATGTGGCGTTAAGCCGATTCATGGGTGGTGTAATGGTAGCTAATTATGGCAGTGAGGCGGCGGCAGGGTTATTAGGACCAATAATTACCCTCCCCGCGGCACACCTTGGACTAATTAAGAGGGTTGAAGGCCGAAGTGAGGTTAGGGTGAGTTGTGCACCAGGACATGTTTATACACACACACACACACAACACACACACACACACATATATATATATATATATATATATATATATATATATATATATATATATATATATATATATATATATATATATAATGTAGAGGACAACGCAACAGTGGGGTGGTGATTATTACAGAATATAATGATGGCTTGGGCTGGTTAAGAAAATGTGTAGCGAGGCCTATGTACCCTCTTGAGTCTAGTGCCAATACTCGTACACCTTTCCGAAACCTGCAACCAGATCCGACACATGCTGTATTAATCTCCCGGCTTTAACAAGGCGAGGTGATATAGTGTGTGTGTGTGTGTGTGTGTGTGTGTGTGTGTGTGTGTGTGTGTGTGTGTGTGTGTGTGTGTGTGTGTGTTCCCAACTTTTTTCATAAAGCTGAGGACGGATTTTCACCAAACCTTCAAGAAAGAGGAACTATTTGGAAGTGCTGACACCAATAACTTTTGGTGTGGATTTAATCAAAGATTGCCTAGTGCCTGCCGCCATATACTTTTTAATGTGAACTGGTGTAGGTGAGTGAGGTAGTCGGGGGGTGAAGGAGGGGGGAGGCCGAGGATGAGATGGAGGGATGGAGTGGAGAGGTATATGAGAGACGAGGATGTGAGCTAGGAGTAAGGCAGTGAATTGGCGGGGGTCATGGCGACATGGACTCAGTTTGTTTGTGGCCATCCCTTGCGGGAGTAAGGCGTCTGGCAGAAGGTAAATAGATTTTTTTTTTTTTTTCGCGAAACGCGCAGACTAAATTCCGTGGAGTTTTGCATTTTTTCTTCAAATTTGGCTCGTTAACCTACCATAGCCATCAACATATTGTGGCGGGCAATTTGTGTTCGGTCCCCGAATTCTTTTGCGTCATTTACTATAGTTGGCTTTCTGTGAAACGTGGTGATTTAATTCCGTAGGGTTTTGCAATTTTTCTGCAGATTTGGGTTGCAGGTAGGTTGTAGCTTAGCCAACAGCGTACTTTGGTGGGCGATTAGCATTCGGCCTCCGAATGCGTTTCTTTCATTTTATGGGCTTTTTGTGGGTGGCTCAATACGCCAGTGCTTACAGTGAAAGTTTATGAAGTTTTAACATGGGTTTATCAATTTGCGTAGCGTCGATATGCATTAGTCCCACACCCTGTCTGGCTGCGGCAGCACACACATTCAGTGCTTAAGATGAGGGGTGTAGGGCGTTAGGTCGCCATATTTTACACTGTGATGTATTGAGGGAGATAGCGTCAGTCTGAATTATCTCTACACCGTATCTTGCCGCATTAGTACTCGTCATTGATTTTCTTACCCCTATATTGATCGCACCCCAACGTAACCCGCGTCACTGCACTGCTTATAAGTCACTTCTCAGTCTGTTTCTGTCACCATATAAAGTCCGTAATGGGGCAAAAACCGTGAAGGATGTGGAAATAAAATACCATTATGGTCTAGACTTTCCTTGTGATTCTTCCACAACGACTATATAAATAGTTTTTTTTTTTTTTTTCACATTACTGGCGGCAGATCTTTTGTGTGTCAGACCCAAATGGAGATGAAAGTAGGTTGAAAAAAAAATCGTCAGACTTACTGTAGCCTAAGAGGAGTATAAAAGACTCTCACTCAAGTTTAGCTTAGTAGGTCAAGATATGCCAAGGTTAGAGTGTATCTTGGGTGATGGCCTGTTATTTTAACAGAATAACTGCTGGTGTAAGCATAATGATGCTTTGGAAAAGAAAATCCTTCCAGGGTCTGTTTTATTGCTGTGACGCTTCCTATGTTTTTCATATGGTATTATAACTACTACTAACTATCTTGCACAAGGCTATCAATTTCCTCATCTTTTTTTTTTTTTTCTTCTCTCTCACAGCTCCTTCAACTTGAGCTCTCTTTCCTAGCCTAATTTTTTCTTCTAAGTCGCCCGTCTTTCTTTACATTTACCAGCCTTTCGCTTCCTAGCTGGCCTCTTCACTCCTTCTCCACCCTCACACTTTCAATCCCAGCCGAATCTCCCTCCTTTACCCCCTTTTAACTTCTCCCATCTTTTCTTCTTCTATGTCTGTTAGCTTCTTCGTTTCTCTCTTCCACTGTCTTCTCCTTCCATTTCCTCAGAAGTTCTTTTCCCATTCCCCTCGTCTTAAGTGTTTGATACCCATTCCTACTTTCTCACTCCATCTGTACTTCTTTGTAACCTGTCCCTCATATTGCAGTGACGAGTGTGTGAATGAAAGTATTGAAGTGAACCATGGTTCTGGAGCACTGTAATGTCTTTAAATCTAACTGTCGCTTCTCTGGTTGTTGAAAGTATTCCAGAATGAAATTAATCTTATACGGGAATCAATAGCCTATCCATATAAACGCAGTAAAGGCAGAGACTTCGAAGCATTGTAGAATTACAGAGTTTTCCTCTGTTGTTATCACTCAGGAATTTCCAACAAACAGTCAGCTTTTAGTATTTCGCTCTAATGCTATCACACTTTTAGCATCTTTCGTCAAACCGTCTTCAGACTTCAAATTTCTTCGTTAAGTGAGCAGAGAGTAATACTATTTACTGTACTAGCATCGACAGGAGCCACCCAGCCAGACATCTCACAGCACTTGCTCCTCTTACACATTATCACCTTGGTTGAGGTAACTGTCCTGTGATGAAGCGAGAGTGTAATGTGACAGTATCGACATGAGCCACAACCAGACAGCCTCCCACTCTTGTCTTTATCACACTCTTTCCATGTATCGAAATGGGATCCCACACTGCCTTTTAAGAGCCGAGGCACGTGGTCGGCTGAAGGAGTAGACATCTTCCACCGAGACCCAGTACACACAATCAGGAAAGTGTCCGGCTGAAAGAGTAGGCAGCCTCCTCCGACACCCAGCGCACACAATCAAGAAAGTGGCTGAATGAAGGAGTAGACAGCCACCACCGACACCCAGGAGGCGAAATAAGTTCATCTGCATCTGGGAAGAGTTCGAATCCCAGCCTTTAATTCAGAGATAAGTGACGAAGGCCTGATTACCAGTGACCGCTATGGTGAACCTCCAAAGCCTTAATAGGAACTCTCAGAGAAACTTTATTTTGGAAGTAATATTATTGGCTTGGGTGTGGTTTTCTTGAGTGATTTGTGATAAATGAATATCAGGGGCGAGCATCCAGGGTTGGGTGTTGACGGTATGAGTAAATGTTCGGGTCACAATTTCTGGCACATATTTCACCGGATGGGATGTTGACTGTCAGTAATGGCCTCGTAATGTATGCTGGATTTTGCTGTGTGTATCAGTGTGGTGACACGAAGACATGTCAAATGCTTAGTGAATGTAATTTATTTCTTCTTCTTAGTATTTCATTTACATACTTGTCTACACTCACCCTTGTTGACTCAGATGTACTAAGTTGGCCACACTTGTGCTATTCCTTTGCGCGCACGCGCACACACACACACACACACACACACACACACACACACACACACACACACACACACACACACAGTGACCCTGTGCACTAGGAAATAAAAAAGAAATCTCTTAAAGAACTAGACGTGTGTACCAAGGAGTTTCTGTGACCCTGCCACCCTTTTTGTTGGTCCTGCCACCCTGTCCTGGGAGCCGAGACGTCACAAAGGCATCGCTGGATGATGTCCAAAGCACTCCGAGTTTGGGGTTGACATGGGGAGGAGCGAGGGACAGTGATTTGTGGTAGGGAGGGATGAAAATTTTTTGTCGCGGTGAGGTCCGGAAAGAGAGACAGATCGATTTGTATTATTTGATTTCTTTCTGTTTGACATGGTTTGGTTCCAGTTTGTATATTCTCTTTATGTCTGAGGACTGTGTCTGTGTGTGTGAGGGAGGAGGTGGAAAGGGAATCTGTGATTTTTGTCTGTATAATTTTGTATCCCTGTGCAGACTTAGTGTTTGTGTGTGGGTTTGGGGTAAGGGAAGATTCGTGCACTCATGGGTAATTTATTGTGCTTTTCTGGGTGTATTCGAGTCTTAATATGTATGTCAAAAAAGTGAGCATATTTGTGGAGTATGTAGTTGACTGTGTGTGCAGAGGCGTGTATGTGTATCCTCGAAATATATGCACAATGAATGATGTTTGCATAAAAATTCTATCGTCATTAGTGATATATAATGTCATTGACGAACCACAGTGTGCTTGCTATGTATTTATATTTATTTTTTAAATTAATTTATTGTTTGTTTTCAACGCAGAATACAAATGTGTGAATATAGCAGAGATAAAACATAAAACGCTTTGCTTGGTCTGCATTGGTTAACCCATTGGTCGAGGCTGTTGTCTTGTTCCTTCCTCCTTCCTTCACCCTTTCCAGAACCTAGTGGGCTCTGGAGACGCTGACTGCCAACCTAACTGATTGGTTGTGTCCATGTCTCTCATTCCGGAGTGTCGCATTCCTCGTCAACCCCCTGAGATAGCCAGGAGTAGAAGTTGGGCAACGCAGATGGCCGAAGATTATGCCCACTGGAGTGTACAGTATGTATCACCAGCAGGATCACCGGCGTGGTTGTACTGCCGCCAGACACATCCACCTCTTCTACCAGGGTGGGTCGCCGTAGAGGACGCTGACCCGAGTGGATGATTTTATTCAGGCAGACTCTAGACAATACTGATAGACACCCTCGCCCTCTGAAGGACTGATGATCATTCCGAGATTGTAAGGGAAGCAGGGTAGGGGGTGGGAGAGACAGAACAGTAATAATGGAAAGATATGATGAAAATAAGGTACAGAGGATGCAGAATAAAGAAGAAAGGCTTAGGAAATGGTAAAACAAGGAATGGGGAAGTATAGGTGGTAAAGAAGTCGCACAATAAGGAATATATAATTTGTTCCTTATTGTGCGACCTCTATTTTAATAATGTATTAAGCTATGAGCTTAAAAGACATTGTATACCGTAGTTTTTTTTTTATGCAAGAAAGAAGGAACCAAAGACCAGGGGCCTGCAAATCGTTCCTTCCAAGAAAAAATAAATAAAACAATACAACAGAGAGCCAAATTCAAGATCCGTTCATTTCAAGATGCCTGGACACACTGCGTTTGAAAGACTGGAGATCATAGGAAGTAGGAAATACAGACAGAGGGAGACAGTTCCAGAGTTGACCTGTTGCATAAATGAAGGGCAGGAAATAACGGTTAACTCTTGCATTAGAGAGATGGACAGAAAAGGGATGAGTTTGTTGCTGGACGGGTGCTATGCGTCCATCGCAGGGGTGGAGGGATGCAAGCAGACAGCTCAGAGGAGCAGCGAACACTGAAGTAGCGATAGAAAAGAGATAAAGATGTAACAGTGCGGCAAAGAGACAGAGGTTGAAGGGAGTCGGTAAGACAAGGAGAGTTAATGAGACGAAAAGCCTAGAATTACGATATGCTCTTGTATTGAGTACCGTGAAATGACGGAATGGGGACATAACCTATTTAGGAGGGAAAATATGATGATGTAAACGACGATATTTAAAGACAAGGTAGAGGTAGTGAGGCAGATTTTAAAACATTATTTAAGATGAACAAGGGGTCGGGAGGATCATGATCAAGAAGAAGTTGGGAGGAATACAATAGAGAACGACAACAAAAACTTTAGTGTAGACAGTAAATCGAAGTTATTATGATTTACTGTATATGAAACTAGTGCTTGCCCACAAAAATCTGCAGGACTAACTAATAGCCTTTCCATCACAAAGTCTTTACAAATATCAGTATTTTTCTTTCCACACCAATATTAAGCCCACAATGACCATTTCTGACCAAGAAGTCGAAAAAATGATTTTCTCGTATTTTCTTGTGTGTCACTATTTCTTACAATTTCGCACCATCGCGTCAAGCATGATCACCAAAATTTTTGTTTGGTATTTTTCTGACACACTTTAGACTTAATCCGACCTAATGCAAAGAGAAGAGGTCGACATATATTAGTGTCCTCGTGAATAAAATGAACAAACCCACAGACAAACATTTTTGCGTATCACGATTTCTGACCATTTTTGCCGTTGCATTGCGTGCGATTGTGAAAATTTGGGGGGGGTATTTTTTTTTTGACACTCCCTGGACTTACTGCAACCCAATGCAGCAATAGTTAGGTCGATATCTATTGCTGTTGTCATGAAAGAATCGAACAAGCATACAGACAGATACACACATATGCAACTTGGCTTTATAATTTAAATGATATAGAGTTTAGTCATAGTAATTCTCTCTCTCTCTCTCTCTCTCTCTCTCTCTCTCATTTTCAGCAAATGTGACAGACAAGACAGTAATTTGAGCACCAAGGCACTGCAGCATATTATGTATCATAATGTGTACCAGATTTTCTTCCTACATTTAAACATTTAATTTCATTGCAGATGTTGTCAACTTCCTCTCACCCCTTGCGTGGTGCAAGAATTATGTCCTGTCCTAGTAGAAAACAGAATTGAATGTTCCTGTTTATCTCTCCTATATCAGCAGCAGCGGTTGTAAGAACTGTTCCAGCCTTTGGATTTGTACACTACCATAAGTAAGCAAATAAACCCCTTCGTACACGATGACGCATTTGTCGTCATGTGGGTGTGGCTGCAACTATTCTCGTTGACACTTTTGGCGTCATTAAAGCATAAAAACTTTCGTCAGGGGAAAAGATTTTGGCCGATCGGCGTCATTTTTGAAGGTGTCATAGCTTCCCTGCTCCTTGTCAAAAGTATTGATTTGGCAACTGTGGGTCTCGATACCAGCAACAGAGCAGACAGGTTATTCAGTACCAAATGAGCTGTGAGTGGGGAAGGTACTGCACAGTTCTGTCCCTTTAAATTTCCACTCTTACTCCTGTCCTGACCGTGCAATACATTTCACTATACCAGTAGTGCTTGTTTATAGTGTTTGGGCACTGTTGTGATTAGATTTGGTGTTTGCAATAGGATATTTGGTGTTTGTGAAGCAATCCTGGTTGTTATTAACCGTTGGCCCAACGAAGATTATGCTACTGTTTCTAATCAACTACACTGCCTCTACCCTGCACCAAATATGAGTATTCAGCTATAATAAAAGTGACAGTGAATCATGTGAATATAGTGTGCATATCTAGTGTAAAAAGAACTGGTGAAATACATACAGTAGCTTAGAGGAATGCAGGAAACTGCCCTACAGTCACGACACGGCATGGGTGTGCCGTAGTTTTTTGCATTTTTCTCGAAAACTGTGAGGCCTAGGTTCACCGTTTCGAGCTCAAATGGAAGCTAATTAAATTCTGCAGAGGATGATAAAATAAAAACGTGACAGTGGCCGAAAAGTTTTTCACTAGAGCTCCCCGAATAAAAAAAAAATATGTTGTCTGTAGGAAATGGGTTTTACTTCATCGCTTATTACTCGAACAACATACTTCGTATCAAACTGGGACCTCCGGCATTCGAAAGCTAATAAAATTCTCTTTCCAATGATGTATAACATGTAGAGATTGAGTAGTAAGCATTCGACTTATGATGTTGGGAAGTGAAATGTATGCTCTTGAATGTTTATTCTCACGGCCCTAACGTATGTATAGCGTGTTTTTTTTTTTTTTCTTATCGTGTAGAACAAACATCGACAAATAGGAATATGTGGGTTTTGTGCCAAAATAAATGTGTTTGGGTGGTGAAAATAAGCCGAGAATACACATATTTGGGGCGTGTGGTGGGCGGTTGGGGTGTGGAGAAAAGCATGCCGTCATAATCCCACAAAATTTATTAACTTATCCGCGCACGAAAGGGTAAATTGATAAATAAATCGCCAAGGAAAAGAAACAGCATCAAGACCACTAACTACCGGTCATAAATATCTCATACTCTCGAAGTTGAAAACTTTTATTAGTTCATCTTGGGAATGTAATTAAAAGCTCTGGCTTTCTTGTTACACCGACCCTAGGGTCCGAGAGAGAGAGAGAGAGAGAGAGAGAGAGAGAGAGAGAGAAAGGGGGGAGGGAAGTGTGTCATTTTATGTCGTTTCTTTATACAGAGTGGTAAGTGGGCACCACCATCCACTTAGTTGATGTAGTGCTTCTCTCGCGTACCTCAGCATTGAGTGGTAAACCCATTGGTTTATTGTAAAACAGGAAACTGGATTTTGAGAACTATCTGTTGAAGGTCAAGATCACAGCCAGGTATTCGGTTCGTAATCCATGTGTAGGGTACAGGTGTTAAATTCTCTGAGTGCTCCTACACTTTATACATGGATCTGTAATAACATGCTAAGTATCTAACTCCAGTGTTCCACCCAGAGACAAAAATAGAGCAGCACACAGTTTTATGTCACTAGCTGAACAATAACACCCATTTATGCAGGGACTGGTTGAGAGGCAGATCATGGCAGGATAATGCAGGGCAGGAGGTGGGAGGAAAGGCCATGATAGGGAAGGGCAGGGATTGGAGCAGGGTAGGGTAAGGCAGGACATGGAAGGGAGGGAGCGGGTGACCATGAACAGAATGGTCTAAGTTGTGTTAAACACTGAAGATAGAGCCACCAGCCGACTCAGATGACCATGTTGACTGTCTTTTGTTCCCACATATAAGGTAGTTCATGCTGGGCAGCTGAATGGCATGAGATGGGGAGGAGCAGAGACGGTGTCACTACGAGTATGTTTGCTCTTTACACGCTTCCGTTAAAGATCCGGTGTTTCCACACTTCATTCAGGTTCTTGTGTTTGTTCTGCCATCCTTCTAATATCCTTTGTGTTCTGTCTTTCCTTTGTGATTCGATGTTTTCAGACTTCCAGTTTAGTGATCCTGATTTCAGACTTTCTGTTGAGATTCAGTTTTCTACCATACTTTGTGGGTATTCTATTTCCACACTTTATTTGTGATTATATATTAGACCATCAGTTTATTGAGATCGTATGCATATTACAGAAATATTTAATGGCATCATGGAAGTAAGGAAATGTGAAGTGCAAGTTCGAGATAAAATTCATTCTGTTTTGGGGGAGTAATTTTTTCACCTGAATGTCGTTCAACTAGCTTCATTGCTCTTCAGTTATGCTAATCGATGCATAAAAAAAGTGATCTGTTATATTCTTTATTACAGTCACAGTAGAGCATTTCAGTGTGAGATGGCCTACCCTTAAGACGTATATGCCACATTTTTGCAGTACAGTAGTTATGAAAGACCATAATTGTAGTATATGATGATGTTTCCCCCTTCCCATTTTGGTGTGTTGGTGGACTAGTGGAACTCAGGCTTGGGTATAAACTGATACCCAGAGCAGATTACACACACACACACACACACACACACACACACACACACACACACACACACACACACTTCAACCAACCACATTAACGGCATAAGTAGATGAAAACAAACACATACTTGTCTGTACACAAGGGAATTCAAACAAAGGTCTAAGGAAAGAAGACCGGAAGGACACAAAGACTCATAGTTGAAGTTTATAAAACTGTTCCTTGTGATTTCGCCTTTGCCTCCTCGACTATTCAATGAGCTGTAGAAGGTGTGAGGAGTGAGGAGAGAGGGGTGAAGGGGTGATATCGAGAGGGAAGGAGAGACTCAGTACTGTGTGGCGATGATGACTCTTGATGAGGGTAGTGAGGTAATTTCGTTCAAAGATTAGTCATACGTTGGCGGGAATAAACTTTTTTTTTTTTTTTGTCATCATCATCAGTATCATCATCATCATCAATTAATCAGGCGATCAGTTAACCAATCATCCATTCATCAATCAATCAGTCAGTCATCCATGCATCCATCCATGCATCCATCCATCCATCAGTCAGTCAGTCAGACAATCGTCCATCCATCCATCAATCAGTCATCCATCCATCCATCATCATCATCATCATCATCTTCATCATCCATCCATCCATCCATCATCATCATCATCATCATCATCATCATCTTCATCATCCATCCATCCATCCATCATCATCATCATCATCATCATCATCATCATCATCATCATTACCGTCGTCGCCATAGTACGTGTAATAACAAGGAGCATTCACAGCGTGCAGCACCTGGTTTTAGGGCCGATCGTTAGACTTGACCCAGTGACCTTGACGTGGCACCGATTGTTCGAAAACTCTAATTGCTTCATCTTTGTTTGACTTTCTGCCCTTTCTCTTGGTTAGGTTCAAATCCAGTCAAGTTATAGGAACATTTGATCTTGTTAAATGACCTTGAACTTTGACTTGTTGTTCTCATAATCTTCTCATTTCATCCTTGCCTAATCGTCAGCATTCCAACCAAGTTTGATTGTAATCGTATGGGAACTACCACATTTAAGTTGACCTGACCTTTGACCAATTGCTCTTCAAAACATTGTTGTAGTTCAGCCCCAGGGATGACATTCAACCCCACTACTAAGTTTGAACCAAATGCAACAAATGGGATCAGTCTTAGTACACACACACACACACACACACACACACACACACACACACACACTTGATAAGATTCATACCTATCTGGTTCGTACTCACTGAGGGAATGTGAAGATGCAACTACTAGATGGTAATATTCTCTCTCTCTCTCTCTCTCTCTCTCTCTCTCTCTCTCTCTCTCACACACACACACACAGCTTCGTAATTATTTTTTTTATTGCTCGAAAAATTTCTTAATGTGATAATACAGTCTCTTTCGATTTTCCCTCACCTTACTTGTTCCTTATCTTTATCTTTTCTTGCAGTGTTCTATTACCGTATTTGATAAGCTTCCTTTGTTCTGTAACTCCAGTCTCTCATCTCCTCGCTTTCTTTTCTTACTATTCGCCTTAATCATTCCTCTTCTCGCTGCATTTTACCCACTTCACATTCTCCTTTACTTCACTTGTCTTCGTCTCTCCTTTCTCTCAAACTCCCTCACCCCACCTTTCTCTCCGACACAAAACAACTGACGGTTTGACGGACCGTGTCGAATTACTGATGACAAATCCCATATTCTGTTCACTCTCGACATGCATTAAGGACAGTTCAGTTGTCTCTGTAGCCACCACTGCATCACACCATGAATTACCATCGCTTTTAGTAACCATAATTTTACTCTTTATCCACGTTCCCTTTCGCCGATAACAGATATTCACAGAACTCTGAACCAGTATGTGAACATTTTGTACACAGTTAACATGCAGCGCCACTATTACTGGAATGAAGTAGATCTGAAGCGTTTCATCTTTTCATCAGATTAGGTAAGGCTAGGTCAAGGGTAGATTGGTCTGGGTTAGGTTAATTCAAGGTAAGAAATGGAAAGGGAAGAACGGAGGCTGAATTATACAGGAGAATGAGGAAGGGACAAACGTAGAGGCAGTAGAGTTGAGGAGTGGGAAGGGGGAAACAGGGAAAACTAGAAGAATAGGAAAATGGAAAAAAGAAAGGAGGAGAAGGGGAGAGAGGGAGGGGAAGGAGAAGAGGAGTGAGGCAAGAACAGAAGGGGGGGGAGGGCAGCAAGGAGGAAGAAAGAAAGGAAAGGGAGGGAGAAGACGAGGTAATGGACATCTATTAGCTTTGTCATGGGGAGGAGTGAATATTGTTACTGATATTGTAATACCAAATATAACTGGCCTGCAACGGGTAAGCAATATTCGGTGGATTTTCCTTACCACGGTGGTGATGTGGGTGGGAGGAAAGAGGTAACGCAAAGAGAAGGAACAGAGACATGTAAACACGAAAGAAATCGCTGTAAAGAAATATCTGAGAGATCTAGTTGGGAGCTAATAGGCTGAGAGTATATGTGTTGGAAGGTGGCTTGGGATGGAGGGAACATATGATTTTGCTCAAGTTTTCGGCTGTTCAGAGAATGATTAATTTGGTCATATGTGTTAAGCAGTGACCCATAATTAGGTCAGCTAAGAAATAAAAGGTGAGAGTTTGGAGATACAGGGACGTGAAAGCAGAGAAGAATTGGAGGAGACGGTGGCTCAATCGGTAGAGAGGTGGCCCGCAGTCCTACCGGACCTAGGTTCAAATCCTCGCTGGGACAGGGAACAGTTTAAGGATTTGAATTTCACTAAATCAGACTCTACTTATCTACCAGAAGACCCGCCTACATATCGTAAAAATACCCCTGCTAATACCACTACACCAGTCCTGTATGAGACAGCCCTAGCATGTACTCAGTATGGACGGTGGGTGTTAGCGCCGAAGTGGTGACATGAAGAGGTGAATGGCACGTAGGAGGACTACTGGGCCTTGATAGCAGGCTGTGAAGCCTATGCCCAGAGTCGGAAACATAAAAAAAAAATGAGAAGCATGTTTGGAGGATGGTGTATCGTGGGGTGAGGGGAGGATACGAAGAGGTATACATAAGAATGAGGTGGAAATTTGTGTTAGAGAGAGCGTGGTGTCTCATGGGAGAAAGGATCCTTTCTCAGCACGTACAGAAAGGACTAGGTATGTATTGGAGACTACGCTGAAAGAAGTGAAATAAACGGAATTACAATGAAATTATTAAGTGATTTACTCTATATCAAGATAAAATTATAATGACATAATAAGCAGCATCAAGAATATTTATAACGAGCGAGCGAGCGCAGCGAACAAGGTGATGTTTATGTTCAGCTGAGAAATGAACGACCCGACATAACCCGGCCCTGCCCGATACGACACGGCGATGGTTTTCAGAGGCAAATAACCTTTCTACTGTGTGAGATAGAGAAGAGATTCTTTCAGTAGGAAGTAGATAACATTCAGCAAATTTTGTTTTCAGCTATATATTTACTCATGAGACCAAAGAAACCCTTGGAATCCCAGCTTTCCAAGAGAATGTACCGAGGACCTCAGTCGACATGCTCCACTATGAAATGGAATTTAAAAAGAGTTCCTGTTGTTACACTACGTTTTCTTGCATAAATTCTGACAATTAAATGTCGGATATTACTTTCATAATTTTGCATTAACGTTTTTTTATGCTAAGGGGGTGAAATCAGCAAGGGTAATCGTCCCATTTCTGGATTTTGTCATTCGATCAATAGCCAAGCGTTTACCGATGCAGTTTGTGGACATGGCAAGTCTAGAGCAGACAACTGAACATTGCGCGTGTGATAAATGCAACGTTGCCCCGCTCTATGCACATCCAGAGAGAAAACGTGAGAAATTAAATATTTCAGCCCATTTACTCTTCTGTTATTGTTCAACTAGCTCACCAGAAATGTTAAAAGTTTACACCAAGATAAAATTATGATGACAGGGGTATGTACAAACGCTCATTCGCTCGTCATAGGCTCACAAAGCTCACTTTACTGGTAAATAAGAAACTTTTATTGATGCTTAGAAAATGCATGTAGCCCTATAAAAGCCATTGTGCAGCGGAAGATACTGCTACTCATCCCAGTCTTGCCATATAGCCACACTTCACAATGCCTCATCACACATTGCTACGCTTCACACTATCACGCCATAAGGCCTCACATCACACGGCATCACGACACATTGTTGTACAGCACAATACCACTCCATAATGCCACATCACACACTGCCGTATCACACATTGTTGCATAACACAATACCACTCATAATGCCACGCTGCCACACTACTTATTGGTGACCACACACTACCACGCCACACCTCATTCACACTTTCCCCACACACTACCACACCTCAGTCTTACACCACACTGTCACACCTCCCTCCTCCTACGGTAACTCCCTATATAATGTAGGACGTGGTTTATAAACATATTCATAGCAGTCATTACCCTTATTTTTCCTCCTAAGATTTTATCCGATCCAAATTCTGTTTTTAAGAGGCCCGCCTTTTAGCGTGCCTTAGCACTTAACCTTCTGCGATATGTATCATGCGGGAAAGGAGGAGGATAATGAGGGTGCATTACTCCATATCGCTATCATGGGGTGAGAGTGTACACCAGGTGGGATGGGATTGTACTGATATTTATTTGTTTCTCTAACTTTTACCGTGATAGATGTGTGAATGCCGGTATGCCCCCGCCACCTCTTTTAATGCTTTTTTTTCTTGCAAGATACTCTGTTTTCAAGGGTTACAGCATCCATCATCCAATTCTTTTTCGCCGCATCAGGAACGTAGCGACCCGGGGTTAGGCTACTCGGTACTGACAATTAAGGGGAAGGTGACCAACCCTATTCGTCCCTGAGTGGTAGTGTGTGAGTAATAGACTTCCAACCACCCATCGCATAGAAACCTTTACGGGTCGCATCCTGTTGGAGCGCCTTCACCCACTAAATCACCTGGCGTCATTTGGTCAAGTGGTTACCCGTAACCGTAGCAATAAGATCCTGGATTATAAGAAGCCAATTGACGTGTCATTCATTGCAGAATCACCTTAGTGATGTACTACATAGAATGAGAGAATAGTGAGGACCCACACCTACCACACATCCCCTCCAGCATACCACAGAACTCAACTACCTACCACACAGCGCCCCTACCCACCACACAGCACTACCACCTACACACAGCGCTCTACCTACCACGCAGCGCTTCTCCTTACCACATAGCGCCACCACACCACACAGCGCTCTACCTACCACAAAGCACCCTACCTACCACGCCTTCCACAATCCACACATCGTTTTATTATGTGGCAGTCAACGGAATGATATACGGTATTATATATACAGCAGGAGTAATGACGCACTTTGTGATGTGGATCGTTTGGGATGTGAGGTGGAGCCAAGGATTCCAAAGGCTTGAATGAGGAGTAAATAGATGCGTGGCCCGAATTCACTGGGCAGCTTGGCAGATTTCTTTTGTGTGTTTCTTTTTCTGTTTCTGGTTAGCTGCTTCCTGCCTGTGTAGTTGAATGGGAAATAGTATAAGGATAATGATGATGTTGACTCTGATGATCTGTTTTTTTGTGATTGTTAATGTTCTGTCTTGGGAATCTTCTCACACCATTTACAGTGGTGGAAAACAATGTGTGTATGATAGGATGAGATGGTTATTATTGTTGTTATTATTTGAATATACTCTTAATTTTGCTTTCTTTCTAACTTTAGCAAAAAAAATTTTCTGTCAGCTTCCCACTCTTCGACGAACACCAGGATGTAATCGGCTAACTTTTGGTGTGTGTGTGTGTGTGTGTGTGTGTGTGTGTGTGTGTGTGTGTGTGTGTGTGTGTGTGTGTGTGTGTGTGTGTGTGTGTGTGTGTGTGTGTGTGTGTGTGTGTGTGAGAGAGAGAGAGTTTATGGCTGTAATTGTGTTAATGTTCACATGATATTATCTGTGAGACAGTATCAGTATTAAATAATTGGTACCTCCACCGCATAATCATTCGTTTATGTCATATTTCTACAGTGAATAAATTTTTCATATATATCAAGTCAGCAATACTCCTTGAACCTTACACCCTTTCATTCTCGAGTTTCACTTTTCCAAACCAGTCGCAACCTAAATTAAACTTGCCCTACCAATTATTGCTGGTAAATTTTCAGAAATGATCCCAACTAACGGATAGTGAAAATAATATGCTCATTACTGAACGTAACCACTTTTAATCACTTTCTCTTCTATACGCTTGCATGGCAGATGCTTTTTTACGTACGTAACATAAAGCCTAACCTAACTAACCAAATCTTAACGTACCGTTATATGTGAAAACGTTAGATGCAAGTGCTGTAGCATACAACCCCTCACTCCCACCGCTTAAATACTAACTTTTAAAAAGTGCATTTGCGACAGATGTGTAGGGAAGAGAAATTGCCCAAACTTCGTTAACTAAATGGTGAACATATTTATTTCAGTCTTCATTAGTTGAGCACAGTTCTGAGATGGTACCATATTGCCTATCGTTGGCTAACGTCAACAGACCTCCCAGGTACTGTACCACAGTATTTAACACACCGTAGTCAGTTATAACATAACCAAGGGTAATTTGTCCTAAGCTTAATTCTCTCTCTCTCTCTCTCTCTCTCTCTCTCTCTCTCTCTCTCTCTCTCTCTACCTCTACCTCTACCTCCACCCTCCTTATTCCGTCATCTCTCCATTTACTCCTTCATCTTCCGTACTTACACATTCTTTCATCTTATCAACCACGGGTAATATAGGCCTCTGAACATGCTATAGTTTTCCACCCTTGTCCAATTGCAGGATTAGTCATTTTACAAACACAGTCAGATCATGACTTAAAGGGCTTATCAGAGACTACGCCTGAGTGATTCGGACATTCTGCTTATCAGTATCCCCTCTTTCAGTACCCAAGTTGTCACGAGTCAGCTAGTGACATTGGCTTTTGTGGGAAACCGCGAACTCTAGTGGAATCCCAGTTTATCGTTCAGTTAACCGCTCACTCGGCCGGGAGTGTTTTCAAATCAATTTTTCACTGTCATAAGTGATCGTCTTTGTGTGAGACATTAGCTCTTCCGCTGAGTGATCTGTTTTGGGCATGTTTCGCTCATTCTAGCCGTTGGTAAGGCGGCCACAGTACTTGCCTCTTTCCCACGAGTTAGTCAGTCGAGGTTTGAACGCCACGAAACCAGGTTGGGCCAGAGCGTAGTGCCGCTGTTCCTGATTTCCACATACCGTGATAGGAGAGAGACTTAAGCGAGTGCAGTGTCCTTCCAGTAACGACGCTCAGTCATCTGCTTAGTCCACTCTTTGACCAGTATCTTCTTTTCGTTTTCCTGGACTTAAGAGTTTAGTTAAGGTGCTGTTCCCTCACATGCCGGCCGGCTGCGCCGCATGTTGTTTTCCTAGGTTTAAGAATTTAGCTCTTGATTGAGTGAGTGCGATCTCCTTACTTTGAATTTCATTTTGAAATGTAACGTTAAATTTATTCCTTTGTAATCAATAACTTTAACAGTTCTTTTTCTTTGAGCTTAATGTAATGTAAACTCGTGTTTCATTTCTCCATAACTAAGCTTATTTCCTTTATAGCTCCTAGTTTGCATAAACGCTTTGCTATTCATAACTGGAACTTGGGCCAGTCTTGTTGTATTAAGCTTAAAATCCGTTGTGCCTTCTAGGAGTTAACGCATCAGCAAGAACCTGATATCATTAATAGTATTAGTTATTTATTGTCAGGGGTGAAGTCACTTTCTCCAGAGGCTAACAGTACCAATAAACAGCAATTGTGAGGAATTAGTCTCTGCTGTGTACTGTTGAGAAAGTTTATAAATTTTCGTTCTTAGAGAATCGGCGAAGCAAGCAAGCATAAAGTAATCATTGCTTAATTTTAACAAGACAAGTCATTGTCTCTGCTCTTCAGTATTACTGAACATTATCATTTAATATTGCATTTGATTTAAAAACCCTGTGACAATTGGCGACCTCACCAGGATATTAACTCCTAGCTCTAAAGCTATTCACAAGATAATACTCACTCATTCATATTTAGGTATTTATCATTAAAGACTATAGGCACTACTTTACTGGTGATTATTGATTCATTTTTATTAATTTACATAATAGTTTTCACAGTCAGTTGTTTGTTTAATTTTCTTTACCAATTTAATTAGATAAAACTGGTCACCACAAACCTGTGCCTATATTCTTTATTCTCGATTATTGACATCTTTCTCTGAAAAAATCGCAGTCAGTACTAAGTCGCTAGTACTCAGATTGAGTTAGCATCATGTCGACGAGCGTCTATGTACAGGAAGCCAAAGATATGGGTCTTATGGATCCAACTGAAATTAAGGAGTTCGTCCTCTCTCGGTTTAATTATGAACAGCAGCGCGAGAATGATGCTTGTGAAGAGCGTCGAATTCAGCGTGAGGAACGCGAAAAGGAGTGCGAATACAAGTGAGAACAGTGCGAACACGAGCGAAAACAGCGCAAACTCGATTTAGAACACGAGCGTGAACAACGAGAACATGAACTTGCCGAGCGAGAAGCACGCGAAAAACATGAACTTGAAGTGCTGAAGCTCAAGTGAGATTCCTTGGCTTCAGACACATCTGGTGCAGTTGGTCCAAGCTCCACGAGCGTTCTCCCTGCACATGTTATGGTGACCCCACACATCAAGCTTCCCCCATACAAAGATGGTGAGCGAATTGAGCCATACATAGCTCGTTTTGAAGACATGGCTCAATTGTACCAGCTCGATGATGCAGGTATGCGGCTTCAGTTTCTTAGCCTGTTTAACCCCTACACCGCGGGCTTGTTTACCAATGACTTGCGTGTCCCACGGGGTTATTTGGGCTCCGACAGACTCAAAAAATATTTGCTAAAAATCAGTTATTAGTCCTAGAATAATAAAATTACATATGCTTATGGCACATACCTTCAGCTTTCTCCTGGAATGATTGTTGAGCCTTCGTCGGTTACCGTAGGACTTGTGGAGACCTCTGAAGTAGGGTAACGAAGTCTCCACTTTACACTTCCCGACAACCCGTAATATGATTACCACAGCCAGATACAAACACTATAAACACTATTCTACAATTTTCAAGTAGTTTGGGATCCATACTAAAAAAAAAAGAACACTGTGAAAGCAATGGAAATTACGAGCGCGTCTGATCGTCGCACTGGCACTAGTTCGCTCGTGGTACTCTGTCATTTATTATTCATAAAACCCCTCACACTTTATATTTTTATTACTATATAACACTTATATATATATCTACAGTCTTTATCCATAAGTTTCCTTCAGTAGTATTAGTTTATTGTCACTGTAGGGATTCAATTTCTTTCAGTAAAATACGTAGCATTCACTTTCTCGTCCTGTATACTAGCATTGAGAGTGAATGTCACTTTCATCTTCACTCTCATAACTCATAGCATTCAGACATGCTAGAATGAAACTTTCACTTTCATTACTCCTAGGGTATATACTCGTATTCTTATAATACTACTCATTTACATTTCTATTTACGTTCTTTATTTTATTTACGTTATTTACATTTCTATTTTATTTACACTGTGTTATGCACTGTCACTTGAAGTAACTTATAAAATTATTTTCCATTGTTCACGTATATTTACATTCATTACTTTCACTTGCTGTTTACACATTATTTACACATTATTTACAATTCCACTTGCACTGTTTTACTCAATAGAAAGATCATAGTCACTCTTTTATCAATTGTCAGCCCTTTACCTCTTTTCACACGAGGTTTAGTAGGGGGTAAAGGTCACAGGGCCCTTTGCATGGAGGTGAAAAAGTCCTTGAAGTCAGCAAGAAGAAACATACGTACCCTCACTTCGGAAGATGAGAGTAAACTGATAACGGAGGGCCGGGGTGGAGGCCTAGTTAGGGGATATTCAGAGCTACCAATGTTAGCTCTTGAAACAGCTATGTCTAGCACTGAAATGATTGGCAGGAAATCTAGACAATACATTATAAATTAGGTAGTTCCAGGTGAACGTAAATATCACTTAGGCTTCTCCCTTCCCTCCTTACATGTATATTTATTACGAAAATAGATTAGAGGCCTACTTAGGGGATATTCAGAGCTACCAATGTTAGCTCTTGAAACAGCTATGTCTAGCACTGAAATGATTGGCAGGAAATCTAGACAATACATTATAAATTAGGTAGTTCCAGGTGAACGTAAATATCACTTAGGCTTCTCCCTTCCCTCCTTACATGTATATTTATTACGAAAATAGATTAGAGGCCTACTTAGGGGATATTCAGAGCTACCAATGTTAGCTCTTGAAACAGCTATGTCTAGCACTGAAATGATTGGCAGGAAATATAGACAATACATTATAAATTAGGTAGTTCCAGGTGAATGTAAATATCACTTAGGCTTCTCCCTTCCCTCCTTACATGTATATTTATTACGAAAATAGATTATACGGCATATTTCAAGGGGAAAAAAACAGCGAAAATTAGCGAACGAGTGCACGTGAGGTGTTGTCAGGTGATAATTAGCCAATTCCAGGTGTATGGCACTCACTTACCTTATTTCTTTCTTGTATATATTATTTGGTATAAGAATAGGACATAGGGCTTATTTCAATGGATGAAATCAGTGAAAAATTCCAGGGAGGATTTACTTAGCATAGCATGGCCGGGCAGGCGAGAGGATAGGGTAATGGAGGGGGGGTAGGGAGGGGAGTCAAGAACGGGGAGAAATGGCTAAATTGTCAACAATGGATGGGAGTACAGATGAGATTAGGAGTGCTGACTAGTGTTGGACTTTGGCAGTACTGATAGATGATACAAGCCCCCACTTGGAAGCCCGGGTGAATTCAAAATAACACAGAATCACAAAAGCGACACCCCGCGGTATGATCCCTTGCTCCCAAGCGTCACGAAAGTGACACCCCACGGTTAAGGGGTTAAGGGCCCTGCCCTCGATATTCTCCACAGAATTCGTGGAGACAATCCCACGTATGAGATGATGAAGGCCGCACTCATCAAAGCGTACGGTCTCACAGTTGACGACGCCAAGAGTCAGTTCATGAGGGCACGTTTACAGGATAAAGAGACTGCAGTTCAGTTTCTTGACCGGCTTTCTGCTTACTTAGATGAGTGGATGGAGAAAGATGAAACTCCTTCCACACGTGAGGGGATAACAGACCATATGCTGCGCACGCAGCTAGAAAAGTCGTGGCCTACTGAACTTGTGGCTCAGCTTAAGATCTGCCAAGTGGGAGATGCCAGCTAAACGGTGAAAAAGGCTGACGCATATTTCACTGCATATGGGTATCAAACTCACAAGCAGCATACCTGGAACAGAAAACCTGATAAATCTGGGAATCCATCTCAGACTGAACCCCAGCAACAAGGCCATTCTCAGAATAATGGCCAAGGTCCAAAACCGCAGAAGAAGGACCAGGGGCAAAACACTCAGAAACCTGAGTGGAAGCAGTACGATAAACAGAACCCTAACCAGCAGCAGTATCAGCCACGCAACCGACCGTCGGGACTGTCCTTTTCACCACCAGCTCAAAGGAGGCAGGAGGCGAATGCAGCCTTCATTCCTCAGCAGCAGCACGTTGGTCACGTCCCTACCAGTACGGGTACTCACCCACAGTTCACTAGTCCCACAGCGACAGTGAACACCCCTCCACAGATGGCCAATGTTCCATCTCCACAGGCAGTGAGTACGACCCCTCAAGTATCTAGTTCGCAAGGCACTATGTTTGCTGCATCATTTATTCAGCAGCCTAATCAGTGGCTAGCTGCTTCCTCCACAGGCCCTCCCACAGGTGACATTGCCTTCCTTGTTCAGCCAGGGTTTGTGGGAGACATCCCTGTGAAGGTCCTGAGAGACAACGGGTCCTCAGGTTGCTCTGCCAAACAGAGTTTAGTTCGGCCTGAGCAGTACACAGGTCGACAGATCCATGCAAACCTTATTGATGGATCAGTGAGGTTGTTCCCTGAGGCATGTATCAAGGTGGCATCTCCATTTTACACTGGTACGACACTCGCAGTTGTCATGCCAGAACCTTTATTTGACCTAATTGTAGGTAACATTCCCGGTGCCAAGGATAGTTGCACCGATGATGATGCTACTCAGACTTCAGCTGCAGTAATGCGAGCCATGGCTGAGGCTCCAGACTGTGTCATCCCAGTGACCATTGAATTGCCACAAGATCTGATGTGTAGCCAAATTGTTGTTCAAGAACAACATTCTGACCCGACACTTGCTGCTGTGCGAAAGAAACAAAATGGTAGAGTGATAAAGTATTCACGGGGAGGTCGAGCCAAGTTCCTTCGCAAACAAGGACGGCTCTACCGTGAGTCACAAACACCCGAGGGTGAGGTTCAACTGAAGTTTGTTGTTCCCGCCAAGTACCACCAAGCAGTGTTAGATTGGGGTCATTGTTCAGCCTCAGGAGGTCACGTGGGCAAAAAGGAAACCCAGGGCCGTATCCGAGCTGACTTTTTCTGGCCAGGGATGGGACGAGAAATAGATAATTTTGTGCATTCCTGCATTGTGGGTCAAAGTACCACTAATCCGGGACATGTCCTTCCTGTGCCGTTTGAAACCACACCCATAATCTCTAAGTCAGTTGAGAGACAGGGTAGTGGTGAAGTGGGTGCAGACCTGACGTCTCGCCCGTTGGCCCAACAGGACACAGTATGCCCAGGGCCTGTACATATATGTATACCATAAGTTAAGGGGGAAGTTTGAGAACCCTGCAGAGACAGTCCGAGGCTGTGTATGAATTACCTTGTGGAACGTCACACAATATCCACACGAGTGTTCACACCCACGGTGGGTGTTCAAACGTGACCTGGCCGAGATTGCGTAGCGATTCTGAGCTTCCTGTCATTAATCGTAAATGTAGAGTTAGTTAACCAGTAAACTGGGTGATGGGATATTGTTGAGGTGCTGTTCCCTCACATGCCGGCCGGGTGCGCCGCATGTTGAGCGAGGTGCATGCCAGGTTAGAGCTCCCCCGCTAAGAACCCTCACGCCTATGTTTCCTGGTTAATAATGTAGTGTACTTTTTGTAACATAAGTACTGATTGCTAGGCAGAGAGAGAGAAATGATATTTTTGATGCTCGACCTTGATTGTCTTCGCAGGTGCAGCTGGTGGGTGCAGCATTGCCGTGCAGATTAGCTGGTCGTCCCTGTCGCATGCTGCCGCCTCTTCTATTCTGCCTCGTTGTCATTATTTACTATAAATTTGTATTACATGATTTTACACGTAGGTACAGTTACACCACAACTGTCACACCTACACCATGTATTACATACATTACGCTACATAACAGTTAGTTGTTAACATAAATGTAGCGAACTTTTCGCTCAGTTTGACCTGAGTACAGGATTTTTCACTGTCGTCACGGAGTTTTTCCCTCAAGCTTGCTTCTATTAATGTAAATACGAGTTTTTTTTCGCTCACTGGCGACTGCGACTTTCTCCTGTAGCAGGATAGCACACACACACACCACAGTGTGAATCTTGTGTGACTGAGTTAGGATTTATATGCATGTATTGAAATTTTTTCCCTGGGAAAAAATTTCAACTTTTCGTGGGGCGTAATGTCATGAGTCAGCTAGTGACATTGGCTTTTGTGGGAAACCGCGAACTCTAGTGGAATCCCAGTTTATCGTTCAGTTAACCGCTCACTCGGCCGGGAGTGTTTTCAAATCAATTTTTCACTGTCATAAGTGATCGTCTTTGTGTGAGACATTAGTGCTTCCGCTGAGCGATTTGTTTTGGGCATGTTTCGCTCATTCTAGCCGTTGGTAAGGCGGCCACAGTACTTGCCTCTTTCCCACGAGTTAGTCAGTCGAGGTTTGAACGCCACGAAACCAGGTTGGGCCAGAGCGTAGTGCCGCTGTTCCTGATTTCCACATACCGTGATAGGCGAGAGACTTAAGCGAGTGCAGTGTCCTTCCAGTAACGACGCCCAGTCATCTGCTTAGTCCACTCTTTGACCAATATTTTCTTTTCAGTTTCCTAGACTTAAGAGTTTAGTTAAGGTGCTGTTCCCTCACATGCCAGCCGGCTGCGCTGTATGTTGTTTTCCTAGGTTTAAGAATTTAGCTTTTGATTGAGTGAGTGAGTGCGATCTCCTTACTTTGAATTTCATTTTGAAATGTAACGTTAAATTTATTCCTTTGTAATCAATAAATTTAACAGTTCTTTTTCTTTGAGCTTAATGTAATGTAAACTCGTGTTTCATTTCTCCATAACTAAGCTTATTTCCTTTATAGCTCCTAGCTTGCATAAACACTTTGCTATTCATAACTGGAACTTGGGCCAGTCTTGTTGTATTAAGCTTAAAATCCGTTGTGCCTCTAGCATCAGCAAGAACCTGATATCATTAATAGTATTAGTTATTTATTGTCAGGGGTGAAGTCACTTTCTCCAGAGGCTAACAGTACCAATAAACAGCAATTGTGAGGAATTAGTCTCTGCTGTGTACTGTTGAGAAAGTTTATAAATTCTCGTTCTTAGAGAATCGGCGAAGCAAGCCAGCATAAAGTAATCATTGCTTGATTTTAACAAGACAAGTCATTGTCTCTGCTCTTCAGTATTACTGAACATCATCATTTAATATTGCATTTATTAAAAAAAAAAAAAACCGTGACACAAGCCACTCATTACGTGGTTTAGTTAAAGTGCTTAGATTTGAGGTGAATGTGCATATAAATACAGGGCTGTGTGTGGGAGGAAGGTGAGGGGGTGAGGGAAGGAAAATGAGGCTGAAAAGACGAAAGGAAAGGATAATGAGTGGAATTCGAGAATGAACAGAAAGGGATTGATTTTAGGAAGGCAAGAGGAGGATGTAGAATAGTCGAGGGACTGGGAAGATAGGTTGTAAGAGTTGTTAATGCAGTCTGTATAGGATGGGGGGAAGAGTGGAACGAATAGTTGAAGGTTGTCTTAAAAAGAAAATGAAGAGTGGCATTGAGAAGGTAGATAAATGATAATTAACAACAGGAGACAAAGCAGAACACACACACACACACACACACACACACACACACACACACACACACAAAACCACATCCATTCTCTCCACACGGTCATTATCACACCTCGGAACAGCAAAGTAACCTTGTTTGGGTTTCCTTTCTGCTGTACCAAATTTTTAGAGTACATTTCCAATGTTTTTTAGTTACTTTCCCCTCGTCTTTTCTCTTTCTCCCTTCTTTTCCCCTCGTCCTTTCTTTGCCCTTCCAGTCCTTTCTCTTTCTTTTTATTCTTTTTTTCTTTCCTTTTTTATGTACCGTTTCCTGCGACCCCTTCTTTGTCATTTTTCTTCTAATTAATTTCCTGTCGCCCTCCTCCGTTCTTTTCCATCAGCAGCTTCACTTCACTTCCTTACCCCTCTCTTCTGTCGTCCCCATCCTTTTATTTTCTCTCCTTCCTGTATCTTTCATTCCACTTTTCTTTCCATCCTTTCTCTCCCCTCCCCTACCCTTCTGTCCATCCTGTGTTCCCATCCTCCGCTGTTCTAACTTAAGGCTACATATAGCTAAATCCTCTACCCCAATCTTGTTTGTGCACGTTTCTCTACCCGGTCTGGTGGGCAAATAAATTCCCCACTTTGATTACACTTGTCGCCTCAGATCAGCTCCTAGTTAAGCAAATGCAGACTTTAACTTTTTTTTTACACCTGTGGTTTACGAAGCGAGAGTGGATGTTTTGATCGGCCACTGTCTGTCTGAGCAAAATAATTCAAGCAATACTTATCCCACTTTAGTTAAACTTTCTTGTAGGGTTGAGGGCCAGGTAGTGAGTAAATCTTAGGGCGTATCCACACGTGCTCTCGAACATATGTCGGCAACACGGCAGGCAACATGTCGCAGCAGTATTTGGACAGATGTATGCTAACGTGTGTCAGTGCAGCTCCGAACACTGGCAGCAGAGGCGATGGGATAAGTGTGTCCATACCGGGCAGGTGAGACTTCATCATGATGTTACCAACTTGATCTGGATGCTGCTGTTTCCAACAAGTTTGAAACTTGTTCGTTACTGTTTGCTTACATGTTGCCAACACTTGTTCGAGCACACGTGTGGAGGCGCCCTTATGTTTGTGTGAACAAAGAGGTCAAACTATAGACAGGGCAAGATTAAACAAATTAGATTTTGAGATTAATCTGAGTATGGACAGGGTCAAGAGCAAAGCAGAGTACTCGGACCTTAGACCAGGTGGTAGTTGCCTGCGTGCGTGCGTGCGTGCGTGTGTGTGTGTGTGTGTGTGTGTGTGTGTGTGTGTGTGTGTGTGTGTGTTTAGTCTCTCTCTCTCTCTCTCTCTCTCTCTCTCTTTCTCTCTGTCTCGCGTGTCTCCACCAAGTATTCCCTGCATCATCACCAGCACATGTCAGTTCCTGTCCCACACTTTCTTATTTGTTCTTCTTTTTTTTATGTTCTCTCTCGTTTTTCTTTCCTTGCTTTTATTTTTATCTTCGTCATCATTCTTTTACCGGCTTTTCCTTTTTGTTCTGAGAATATTCTAGACAATCACGGCTCTGAGTCTCATCTTTTTGAAAAAAAAATCGTGTGGTGTCAGTCAGAGAAAATGCCAGAGTAGCGGCTTAACAGTAGACAAAATAACCTTATTCTGACTAGACCAAGCGATTTTTTTTAGCTAAAGGAAGCATTGGACCCTTCGAGAGTTAGAAAACTATCTCCATTGCAGTATCTTAACTGTATACGTGGTCTTCCTTTGTGTGTTCCTGGTTGTTGGTGACTGCATCTGGGTGTTGTTTTTATGACTGTGTTTGCGGAGACAACGTGGCAACCTTTTTCTGCGATGTCTTTTACGTTCTTATTTCTCGTGCCTCTCCTCTCATCTTATTTACTGCATTTAAAATCTTCATTACCCTGAATGACGCGGGTGTAATTGTGGTGATTGTGTCGCGATACCCGAGCAACAGTCAGTCCTGTGTGAGAAATTTATTGTCTTCTTAGCTGCGGAGGGGGAAAAGGAAATGTGGAGGAGCGGGACGAGGTGGAGGGGGAGAGGAGGGAAGTGATGTCCTTTTGTCCCCGCTTCGACCACAATGGCCACACTAAGGATGAGCGAAAGACACCGTAAAATATCCTTTCTAGCTGCGAATTGCCAAGCTAGGATTCCGAGGATGAAGTCTCGTATGATCCTTGTCGTGTACAGCGGGCACTTTAGGATACAAAAACCCACACTGGCAGACGAAAAAAGATGTATTCCAAACAGTTTCGGCGACAGCTGTCGCCCTCTTCAGTGGATCTACAGACCAAAAGTGATACATACAAATGATGAGAAGCTGTTTATATGCAGGGTGAGGACACATTTTCCCAACCACACCTGATATGGCCTCACCAGACTCTCTGTCTCCGACATGAGTGAGGGATTACATGGGGCGACAAGGACCTTGCCACTAATCCTCTTATCACTGGATCTAATTTATACATTCCTTCACTATGGTTAAAATTATTATATCTCTTTATACATACAGCTTCCACTATCCTTCGTTTCTTATAGTTACTACATTTGTACAATATTTGGCTAGAATTCCAGTCGATTCTATGATAGTTTTCTGAACAGTGAACGTACACTGGGTTATTTATGTTGCCTATCTTACAAGCATACTTGTGATCCTTAATGGGAGTGTCCAAATCCCTTCCAGTTTCACCAGTATGAACCAAATCACAGTCTCTACGTGGAATTTTCTATACCCCTGCAGTTTCGTTACTAATGGGTTTATTCTTTACTAGCATTGATCTTAAGGTGGAAGTATATCTAAATGCAATGTTCTGCGTTTTCCGTATCCAGATGTTGGGGACTACTAATTCTGAGTGCTCTAAGGAACATAGAAGAAATAATTGACATTTTAGTGGATCTGTGGTGATATGAATAATAATGTATATACATCGCACTGGGTTGGTGTCCTGTATACAGAAAAGCCAAGTGTCCCATGTTCATCCCTGTGCGCAAATGCATCTAAAAATGGAAGGGAACCATTATTTTCCCATTCAACTTTAAATTTAATTGAGGGAACCAATGCATTTATTTTTGTAAAAAAAAATCGTCAAAGTTAGCGTATATATCTGGCCAAAATGAAAACACATCATCAACATACCTATACCAAATTAAATTTTGAGGAGATATGGTGGTAAGAAGGTTGGATTCAAAATATTCCATGTAGAAGTTACTAAGAATGGGAGAGAGGGGTACCCATACCAAACTTCTGCATGAAAAACTGATGAGAAGAAAATGCATTACACTGCACATACAGCTTAATAAGTTGGAGAAAGACATCATGTGGCATGCCGAGATCAATGTTACAGTTGGGTAACTTTTCTTCCAAGAAACTAATTACATCTTCAATAAGGACTTTAGTAAAAAGAGAATCTACATCAAAACTTACCAACCTGCCACTGGAGAAACTAAGAGACTTAATCTTATTAATAAAATCGGTGTAGTTTTGGACATGGGATTTAGAGAATGTGCCAGCCAATAGTGCTAATTTGATCGCTAGAAATTTTGAAAGTTTGTAAGTGAATGAGCCACACTGGGAGATGATTGGACGGAGGGGAATCTGTTGCTTATGGGTCTTTGGTAATCCATAAATGTAAGGTAATTTTGGATTAATTTGAATGAACTTTCCTGCAACAATGTCTGGCACATTCTTTAAAAGGCTTTTGAGTTTCTTATTAAAGTCTGTGGATAACCTCTTGAAAGGAGATGACACAAGTTTTTCGTAAATAGTGGCATCACTCAACGGGTGGTTCATCTTTTCCACATAATCAGGTTTCTCTAAAATGACCATACAGTTACTTTTGTCTGTTTTTGTAACAAGACTACAATCATTTTCTTTAGACTATCGAGGGTCAAACGAAAACGTTGCGGTATGGAGTCATTGGAGTCGAAATTTCCTATGAAACTGCTAATTATTAAACCAGCAAGGCACTGGCTGTCCAGCTTGCTGTTAAAGGTAGAAGAAACAAAATCAAGTGCTACATGATTTCCTGGTTTCAAGGCAAAGGTCAAATCTAAATTTAGCACTTGCTCCTCGACACGACACAGTATACTGTACTGTACGTGGAAAGATTTAAGATGGAACTCGGTAACATACACATACTCCACGGACTTTGGTTACACAAATCACTAAGTTTTTCTTGCAGTCGGATACGTGTGAAATAAGTTTCTCTGTTACATTTCTTACCAGCTGTTAATCGCACGCCAGAATATGCTGTTGGCCAAGTTACAAGCGCGGCTCCCGGGGGGGGGGGTGGCGGCGTTGGGCGGCGCCCCCCCAGGGGGGCCGGGGGAAGGGGCAGGATGGTGGCACCCCTCCCGGGGAGGGGGGGCGGGGGATAGCTCAAGCCGTCCATGAGATGCAGTGATGCTATAGGTGGGCGATAAAAGTTAGCTCACTTTTGGCAGCCATTTTGGTGACCTTGACCTTGACCCCGAGTGCCCATTTTCGAACTCGTCCAATAATTTGGCCATATGCTGAAACTGTGAAGGTTTCATGCTGCTAGCTCAAGCCGTTCATGAGATATAATGGTGCAAAAGGTGGACGATAAAGACTGGTTGACCTTTGGCAGCCATTTTGGTGACCTTGACCTTCACCCAGAGTCCCCATTTTCGAATTCGACCAAGTTCTTGACCATATCTTGTTACCCTGAAGATTTCATGTTGATAGCTCAAGCCGTTCATGAGATATAATGGCAACAGATCACACACACACACACACACACACACACACACACACACACACACACACACACACACACACACACACGGGCAAAAACATTATTGCCCCGCCTTGGTAAAGGCAGGCGATAATAAAGCCATAGATGAATGGATAGATGGATAGAATAAATGGTGCGGGCAATAAGGGAAGGAGGTAATATGATAACAGACGAGAAAAATTTTAAGAACAATACTAAGAATATAAGGGGCCAAAGTTTGTATTATTTTTAGTGTAAATAATAAAAAAAAAGAAAGTGTGGGCTTAACGGGCTGTTAAAATGTGGGAAGGAATAATGAGTGTAAAAAATAGGGAGAGAGGGAAAAGGGAGATTCGAGCACATGCCAAAAATGCTGAAGGCGATGAGTATGCTACGAAAATGATTTTATTGAGAGAGAGAGAGAGAGAGAGAGAGAGAGAGAGAGAGAGAACTCGTAGCATATACAGAAACTTTATGTAGCTAGTGGTGTGTCAGTAAGGAAGTCGAGGAAGGATTGTGGAAACAGGCAGTTGTGACAAAACTCTTGACTGAAGAACGGTGACTTAGGAGGAGGACAGATAAGGTACAAAAATTCCATGAACTCAGTGTGTGAGATAAAGGTATGGCCACATTCATTTTTTTATCATATATTTGTACTGGTATTCTTGTTTGTATATATTGAAAATTACATGGCTACACAGTTTGTTGAGCTCCTCACTCACACATCCTTATATTAACATCCTGTACTCACATCTCAGCCAGGAAATGCTAAGTCAGGTACTGATATTCTTAATTCCCTACACATACTTTTTTTATGCACTCTCCAACACACTCCCATCACTAGACCGTTAGGTAGGGCTTTAGATGCCTGTTTATCCTTCCTTACACACCCCGTGTCTTTCCGTCCAGTGTACCTGTCAACCTCCTCGCCAACATACCCCACACACCAGCCCCAAACCCCCACCTCTACCATACCAGCCCCACCCTCACCATACCAGACAACGCCAAACCACTCCTCCAGCACACCAGCCCAACCCAACCACACCCACACCACAACAGCCCTACTCAACCACATCCCCACCACACCAGCCCCACCTAACCACACCTCCACCAAACCAACCCCATCCGACCACACCTTATCATACCAGCCCCACCCTACCACACCCCCACCACACCAGCCCCACCCAACCACACCCAAACCACACCAACCCCACCCACCCACACCCACACCACACCAACCCCACCCAACCACACCAGCACCACACCAGCCCCACCCAACCACACCAGCACCACACCAGCCCCACCCAAACACACCTCTACCTCACCAGCCCCACCTAACCACACCAGCCCCACCCAACCACACTCCCACCACACCGGGCCCGACCAACCACAACCCCACCACACCACCCCTACTAAACCACACGCTCACCACACCTACCCTATCCAACCCTACCCCCACCACACCCCCACCACACCAGCCCCACCCAACCACACCTTCGCCACACCAGCCCTTCTCAGCCACACCCCCACCACACCAGCCACACCCAACCACACGCCCACCACACCTGCCCCTAACCACGCCCCCATCACATCGGGCCAGGCCAACCACATCCCCACCACACTACCACCACCACTAGAGAGCCAGCCAGCCTCCCCTGCCTCTATATGGCCACAGATCTCACCCGCGATACATCACTCAGTGCCAGTGATGATGACGGCCAGGCTATAATGAACTGGTCCCGTCTGTTCACTCTCCCTTTATATGACACTAATTCTTAACATCTTACTCACCACTCTGGTTATACTTTGATATTTTGTTTGTACCTTTCAGGCACTTGCTTCTTTGATTCCGGCTCCATAAAAACTAACTCCTTCTCTTCCATGACCTGATTTCGTTTTATAGTCATCTTATTTGCACACGATTTTGTTCAGCATCAGATAGACATGTAATAGTAATAACAGCAGTAGTAGATCAACCCCGGTCTGTCTGAACGAGCAGACCCATCAACCGCAGGCAAGCAGTCGCTCCTGCATGATTGGCCTGTGCAGTGAACTGATGTTCCTTTGCGGGAGTCAGCGCCTCCCTGTGGCGAGGCGCGGGAAGTGTTTGGAGGTTTGGTTCCTGGACGGACACCACATGTGCTTCTCTCCACCCAGTTAACAGGGGCACCATAGTAAGCTCCACATCACCCCATTATATAGATATCACACAGTGTTATAAATACCTTCCAGAGATACAGGAAAAAATAAGGTTTGTCACTCAGTGCAGAGTCACCTAACAAAGAAGCAGGCAGCGCTATATCAAGTGAGTGGATGATGGTCGCCACCACCTACCACTACTTCTAATGGTAAACTGGTTAATGAAAGCTATGCCTAAACTCGTCTGCCCGAAATCTCTCTCTCTCTCTCTCTCTCTCTCTCTCTCTCTCTCTCTCTCTCTCTCTCTCTCTCTCTCTCTCTCTCTCTCTCTCTCTCTCTTTCACATACAGTATGTCCAACAGCAGAAACAACCCAATCTTGCTTTTCGTAGGATGCACAGCGTCACCGTTTACAACCAGCCAGTGCCAGCCAATTACGTATTTATCAAAAACAATTGGAAGGGTTAGAGTTATCACGTATAGAGATCATGTAAAATATTAAAAGCTCGATTAGCAAAGACAGCGGCCAGTGAGTCAGGGTAAAGGCAGTATGTTTGGCTCTTTTAATTATAGGAATGAGAACAGAACTAAAAGGTATAGTCTGGCGAAGGCTGTGAATGTAAGAAAATATACAACACTTATATCGGGTCGGAGAGGCTTGCCCAGACATTAACTAAAGGTATAATTGGTGCTGGGTGAGAGAAAGTATTTATTTTTATCTACTAAAGACGCTCCAGACAAGCACTGACTACACACGCTCCAAGCAAGCACTGGAAACAAACCATTATAATCTTGCCCAAAACTGTCTTACCCCGATATGTTGGACCGCATCACCTCACCGACCGTGTAATAATTATGGCTAGAGGACGCTACCCTTGCATCTGGCCTCTGCAGAACGGTATATGTAAATAATGGAATCATTAACTCAGGTATCAGATCCGGTGCAAGTGGTAGCTGGATTGATGTTAGGTGGTGGTGTTCGCTGAGGGTAATGAGAATGGAGGAAAAGAGACGATAAGGCAGAAAAAAATTTGCATCATACTCATTTGCTTGGGGATGATTTTTATTTATTTATTTATTTATTTATTTATTTATTTATCGGTTTACTTATTATTCTGGCCGTCAGAGGTCGATTTAATTCAGAATAGGAGAGAATCTATCCCTCTGGTTAAATGGGCTAGCGAGTTTCAACAAGCAATTGCTGCAACAGTAAACATTACACAGCCACAGCATCTGGTACCGTACTTCCTACAGCTTGTTTGAAGGCTGCAGAAAGATAGGAAGGGGGGGAGAGAGAGAGAGAGAGAAGACGACAGAGAAAGATAAGAAAACAGGGCGAGAGAAAAAGGCAGGAAGTGCTGGAGAAGATGAAGACAAGCTTAGAGACAGAAAAGCAGACAGGAGAGGAGATGAAGGAGAAAGCAGGGATAATGAAAGAAACATAAAAATGGCCAATGAAGTTGCTCCTCAGTCCACTCACCGTCTTCTCCTCGCCCACTTAAAAATTTAATGTTATTAACCATTATATATATAAAAGTACCAATGGCAGATTGGCCGCACCTACGTTTTTTTAATAAGTTCGTGAGATGCAGAACGAAGGAAATACTGTACATCCATAAATGCTCACGTGCTTGTGGTGGAATATACGTGGTGTGTTTTATGATGAATGCCCACGTAATATATTTGCAAGTTTACCTACCCTGTGTGACGCGTACTTGTGGGTGAGGTTGTAAGTGTGGTGATAGTAATCTTATCTCTCATCCTGTGTGTGTGTGTGTGTGTGTGTGTGTGTGTGTGTGTGTGTGTGTGTGTGTGAGAGAGAGAGAGAGAGAGAGAGAGAGAGAGAGAGAGAGAGAGAGAGAGAGAGAGATGCACTGGATACACCCAACTATTGGGTTTTTGTTGGCAACATATTTTTAAGGAACAAGTTTGGTCATTATGAGATAAACTGAAAACCTACCATTATACGAGAGAGAGAGAGAGACAGAGACAGAGACAGACAGACAGACAGACAGACAGAGACAGACAGACAGAGAAAGTGAGAGAGAGATTAATTCTGAATGATTATTACCTTAAATATTACTTATGCTCCGTTCTCTCTCGCTTTCTCTCTCTCTCTCTCTCTCTCTCTCTCTCTCTCTCTCCATTGCAGTGTTCCTTGCTCAGCCACGAGAAGTTAATTATATGTGGGGTGATTAAAGAAAATGTTTTATTTATGTGTCATGGGCGAAGATTTATTATTCGTTGTATTCCATTGACGTGCAGAACTAGCACACACACACACACACACACACACACACACACACACACACACACACACACACACACACACACACACACACACACACATCCAACAGATTTCTTCACTTACCTTCATTTCTTCAGTTTCTTTGATAAGTGTGTTGAGAGTAGGGCCCAGTCTCTTATTATCGCTTGCATGATGTCATAGTCCAAGGTTAGACAATTGGGATCTAGACCACATAATGATAGGTGACCGGTTAATGACCCTGGTGGCATTACAAGACTGACAAATTTCCGGCCACATCATAACTGTTCATAACTAGAGGCCTTCCCAAGGGGAGAATCACACCAGCCGCGAGCCGATGAACATCTAGCGCGGCCCGGAATATAACCTTGACCTTGACCTACTTTCACCAATTTCGAACTCGTTGGGGATTTTCATCCCTATTACACAACTGTAAAATTTTGTAATGTTATCTTGAGCGGTTGTCAAGTTATCGTGCTAACAGACACACAGACCTTGACCTACTTTCACCAATTTCCAACTCGTAGAAGGTTTTCATCCCTACTGCACACTATAAAATTTTTTGATGATATCCTGAGCGGTTATGAAGTTATCGAGCTAACAGATACACAGACAGAAAGACAAATTGAAAACAATACCAGCTTCGCTATCGCGGCTGGTAATAATGTGGACATCATTAACCCGGTTCGGACAGGCTCCGTAAACCACAAAGCCACCCATTAACTTCATCATTTTTATATGTGTATGGGATGGCATTTTCCTAGTTCCTTTGGCAGCACCGTATAGACTCTGTTGTCTTCATGTTTCAGTAAAGGACAGAAAAAAGTGGCTCTCAGTATTTCCTAGTGATGTACTTTTTTTTCTTTTTTTCATATGACCGATGTCAGTGTTTATAATTGTCGATGGCCGTAATTTCAGCTGGCCATGAATGTAAGTAGGTAGTTGTCAGTAAAAATCACATTGAGCAACTTGTCATCAATATGAAAACAGTTACTTTTGGCAAAATTATAGTGTGTTTGGAAAGTCAGTACAGAAATTCAACTTACTGTACTTTTCTCCATAGCCCCACTTCGAGATCCAGATCGCGTTGGTGACATGTGGACTTTAGAGAATAACCTACTACCCCAAAATACAAGTCTACTGTACACTAGTGGACATAATCAGATATTAATGCAGGTACAGGTAGTAATCCAGGCGTGGATTATTGTCACTCCTCCCTCATTGTCCCAAATCATCTCACCACCCTCAGAGCCGTATATTTGGATGAAAGTTGATAGTATATATTCCCGTTTGACTTGGCTCCATGCCATTGTTCATAAGGGCAAGAGATACACTTGAAAGTTATCAGCTTATCAAATCAGCACACAGGATCTTATGTGGTTCTTGCCTTCGTGCCTACAGGGCCCAGTTTTTGTGGTCAGGTCGTTCTCTGATAGTTTTTACCAATCATCCGTCCATTGCTGGACGCCTTATCATAGTTCAATCTTGGGTGGTAGAGGCATGGCAGAAGAATGCCTGAAATGTCTCTTGATGTACAGGAAAAAATTACCCTTAGAGGACAAGGAGACCCTAGGCTTTAGCTGGATTGACTTACCTGTCAATGCAGTAAGAAATTAATGGAGACGTAATCGAATTCAAGATATTTAGGTCGTTATCCCCAAGCATCTCTCAAGCACACCAGTCCACTCTGACACCAGAGACACATTTTTCTTCAGCACCCTCAGCACGAGGGGTCTCTCCTTAGCCTAACTTAATACTTTCTCTCCCTTCTTTCTCTCTACATCAGTTAGCTCCCCTTTCACTTTTTCACACGTTCCAGCACTCCCACACAAAGCTCTTCATAACCCTCTCTTATTTCTTTCCCTCCTTATTCTGTTTCTTTTCACTGCTGTAGACTCTCTCCTAAGATCGCCAGCACGACAGCGTGGCCACATAGATGAGCATTTTTGCTACTGCAATCACAGTGAAGGTGGTATTTATCTGTCTGTTTCATTATGGACGGTTACAGTATTTGATCCCATCCAGAGACGACAGCCCACGTTCGAAAAACAGCATGCTTGTGAGTCTTTTGAGTCAAATGACTGTGGGTTTATATTAGCATGCATTTGCCTGTCATCATTGGAGCTGCTTTTGTATCGTGAAGCAGGAAGGAGAGAGATGAAGTACTAATTTTAAGAGAGCTTTCGTATGAGAAACTTATCTATTTATATACCTCAAGCGCAAGCTACGAGTATATGAAAAGCTACTGGTGAAGGTTTGGTATAAGGGACTCATCTGTTTATATATTCAGTATCCGTGAATACTTTGATGCCATCAGTTAGCTCCTTATTAATTAACATTTTGTGGCGATAGATTGAGCCAAAAGAACAAATGGATAAGTAAAAGTACAAACGATACAAAGAAAGTCTCAGAAATTTGTGAACGCCGAAAGATTATTGTTTTAGCAAAGGTAGTCGCCTCCAGTCATGCTGTTTTCCCGACAATAAAGTCATCAACTTAATCTTCCTGTATCTTGGGAAGTCCTCTGTTAAAAGACGGCCAGGTATCCGACCCGCACCCTCCTCTATCCTAACTACTTACACTGCTGATTCTGCCACCTGGGAGGGACAGATTCCTGGAATTTGTCACCCTAATTCTTCATTCTGTTTTCTCTTGCTTCCTATTCCTTCCTTATCCAAAGCACTCTACGTTTGTACAGTTTAAATCTTTTTCTAAGCATCCTGTGTCCTGTGCTCTTTTTTTGTCATTAGGTGTTGGTGGTGTGATCAAAGCGTCGCGGAAAGATTTGTTTGCCGGGGATAACTTTGTTATTGTGTGGTGTCATTAAGTGTGGGTGATGTAGCCAAATCGCTGTTAACCGTTTTAGTTGCTGGGGATGTCTCTGCTATCTCTATGGTGTGATGTGTTGGTGGTGTGGGCAAAGCTCGGCAGAAAGTTGTGGTTGCTGGAAATGTCTCTGTTGTCTCTCTGGTGTGAGGTGTTGATGTTCTTAGCTGAAAATGTCTCTGTTGTCTCTCTGGTGTGAGGTGTTGGTGTTCTTAGCTGGAAATGTCTCTGTCGTCTCTCTGGTGTGAGGTGTTGATGTTCTTAGCTGGAAATGTCTCTGTTGTCTCTCTGGTGTGAGGTGTTGATGTTCTTAGCTGAAAATGTCTCTGTTATCTCTCTGGTGTGAGGTGTTGGTGTTCTTGTGTAGTCTCATGTGTTGATGGTATAGTCAATTCGCCTCGAAAAGTTGTAGTCGCTGAGGATATCTCTACTGTCTCTGTGATGTCATCAAATGTTGGTGGTGTACCGTAGTTAAATCGCCACATAAAGTTGTAGGTGCTGGGGATGTCTGTAGCATTTCTACGATGTCACTGTGTTTGTGGTGTGATCAGAGTCCCGCAGAAAGATATGCTTATAGGGGTCAAGCAACGATGACGTGCTGTGGATGATGTGTGACTCCGTATTGGGTTTCAAAAATCATTGTTTTCTATTATGTTGCTTATCGTACTGAATTAAGTCGATAATTATGTCGGCAATTGCACATACTGGCTCGTTTCTCCTATTAAGGTGTTGGTGCAAAATGAGGAATTCGCAGGTTTTTCTTGTCGCATCTTTTAATCTCCCTTTTCTTTCCCCATCTCTTATTGTCCCCTCCTCTTACTCCCCCTCCTCCTCCTCCTCCCTTTCACTCTCACTTTCGAACTCGGATCACCATATATTCGCACTCTGAAACCCCGTATAATTTATAGGGATCCATTCCTCCCTCCACGAAATTCTGGTTCATCTGTATTGGCGTTAATGATGGATTGGCCAAGGGATAAAACCGTGTAAGGCGTGAGATGGACAGGAGTATCCACATAAAGATACATTTCTTCCTACTCTGATGGGACTGCAAGTCACTTAGGCTTAATGCTTACCAAACTAGTTTTATCATCAGAGAAGCGTTCATGGATGTGCTGTTAACGTGGGAAGGGTGTGTCATACCGGAAAACTTTGGGAGAGAATTCGCTCATGAAAGTATAAGCGACATCATAAGATAGAACTTTGTTGAGTGGGATTGTTTCTCATTAAATCACAGTGTAATGCTCATTTTGACTTAACTTCGCCCATAATAGCCATCTCTCCATCTTGAACTCTGGGTTATAGCAATAGATTAACACTAGAATACGATGCCAGTCACTCAAAAAATGATTTGAAAAGAATGTAGAATCGTAGTACCGTCTTTTTCTATCATTACTCAACATGAAATAAGCAACAAAAGGAAAAGAAATCTGAGTCAAGATGAGGTAAAAAAAAAAAAAAAAGGTGTAGTCAGACTAAATGTTACCCTTAGAACAGAAAATTAATCTCATGTTAGCTTGAAGAGACTGTTAATTCCAAGGGGCCGGGAATGCAGGGATATTTGAGAGGTGTCAGAGGGATGGATGGATGGGTGGTGGGGCGGGGATGGATCCAGCCAGTGGAGAGGGAGAGGGGGGAAAGCTTACATGAACAGGATCCTACCTACCCCTTGAACGGAATCTACATTTATGGCCACGGACGGCAACAGTAGGTCAAGATAAGCCATCCCACAAATATGGCCTCATTGCGTCTTGGTTACCTGAATTCTACCTCTCGTTAACGATATACCTAAGCAGATATAGTTAAGCATAGTTGTGTGCCTTGACGTGTACCTTATGGTATTTATGTGGAGTGTTGTGAAGGATCGGATTTTTGTAGGCGATACTGAGAAACCCCATATGGAAAAATTTCAGATCGAATTAAGAACTCAATCCTCACACACAGGACGGTTTTGTAGAAGTTCTTTAAGCAATAATTTTCAGTCATATATATCAGTTTCAAATGTTTACAGGAAGTGACAAGATTTTCAAACTCTGATCTTTCTTGAAATAAATGGAGAGGAAGTACCCACTCGTGTGTTGTAGGAGGTAGCAGAATAGCTGCTGAATGGTGGGGTCGTCCATCCCTAAGAGTAGAACAGTATTACCAGGGAAGAACAACTCCAGCCCTCCACATATAGCCATCTTACTGCACGCGGGAAATACGTAGGTAGTATTTCTTATTCTTAAAGCTGCGGGAATACCTTATGTGGAAGGCATGACGTATTTTTGACGTACCGTGCATCATACATAGGCCGAGGCTCGGACTCAAACACAGGCACAAGACAGCCTGACGAGAGTGGACATTAAGCACACCAAAAACCCAAGTGTATTATTTCTTAAAGTCAGGGATCTTAAAAGGGAATATTGACTGTGTCTTCTTTCTGTCAAACGTAAAAAAAGTACCGTAAGTTCTTTGCAATCAGCGGGTGAGGGAGACATAGTTGACACCAGGTAGCAATCATCTTCACCAGTGTCACAGTATTCCTTCTTCCTTTATGACTCCTGCTTTTCTATCCTTGTTTCAAGCTCATAGAAGAGTTTATGTCATTTATCCACCCTAAAACAAACACCCTCGAAAGGACCGATAAATATGTTGCAGTTCGCTTTCCTTTGTACTTCTCTGTACTCCCTTGACGTTCAGAATGGATTAAGAAAGGATTATACGATGTGGCTGGATGAAAAATAGAGAGAAATGGATAAGAAAGGATTTGTAATAACGAGGAGATTGAGGGGTGGATGGGAAAAGGTAAAGAGAAGAGAATATGGCTGAACTATTTGCTGCAGGAGATGGAAGAGTGAGTAGGGGAAAAAATGGAAGATATAAAAATGACAAAAATGAAGAAAGAGGTGGAGAACAAGACAGTCCACGGAGATAGGGGAATGTTACAAAGGTTAATTAAGTAATTAGAGAGAGAGAGAGAGAGAGAGAGCACATAAATGAGGAGATGAAACTGGAGATGGATAATAATCTAGAGAAAAGAGTAGATGGGTTTGAAAAAAAAAAAAAAAAAAAAGGAAAATCAAGAGAAGGAAAATCGAAGTAGTGTGAAAGAGCGAGCGAGCGAGCGAGCGAGAGAGAGAGAGAGAGAGAGAGAGAGAAAGAGAGAGAGATGGTAAAGTAGGAAGAATAGAGGAGGGAAAAAAAAACAACGAGCTAGAGAAATAAAGTGAGACTGAGCACTGACAGAGACGTACAAACCCCAAGAGTTATACAGTGACCACCAAACACCCCTCCCTGCTGACTGATACCTTGATTAATGTGTGATAAGGAAGGCGTGGTATATGGAGGGAGAGAATGGGAAGAAGAGTGGCACAAAATTATTCTGTTCAGTCACCATTCAGAAGAACACGTAACTTGTATTTTGTCTTTCACGCGCACACAATTTCTGAAAAGTTGGCTTTGTTTCTTGTCACATGTAATTATGTGGTAACATCTAAAAGACTTAGTTTGTGTGTGTTAAACTGTAATCTAAGGAAATAGTTTTTAAGACGAATCGATGTACTTTGATGTATTGGAAAGTACTATACGAGTATAAATGACTTATGTACAGTAAATGGACTGCTCTTGTAGTCAATTTTTTAGGATAACAGTGATTAAGAAAATATAACTCTGTCACAAGTAAAATGCAGCTGCAAATAAAAAGTAAAGGTATAGCTCGTTGGTGCATTGAAAGTAAAACACATATTTGGGCCCGCATTCTTGTCGCTCAAGTAGGCTCCCTATCACCACGTCCTTAACCATTTATTTTTGGATATTGCTAGTTAAATATCCTTTCGTATGTTATTTATACCCATTATGGCGGTATTAGAAGAATGAATATAACACAGAAGAGGACAGTCAGGTGTAACAAAGAAAATAAATCGTTTAGGAAGAGTGTTAGGGAGCTTCCTGGCCTAACGACGCACCGGGAAGTAATATGCAACCAAAAACGGACTCACAGTGGCATGTAGGACTGCGTTTTAAGTCGCAATACATGTAGCTCTAGCGATTTATTATTCCTATTGCTCCTCAGCATTCTTGTATATTATATCGCTTTTATATGGTTGTAGGTTGCATCAGTAACATACAAGAGGATATTGATATGTACTTTGCAGAATAAAATCCTGAGAAAGAATTGTTACGAAATCTGCAGAGACTACTTGTAATATGCCTGAACATAACGACACAGCCACGGATATGACGCAAGGTATATAGGTGTACTGTACTTGGGTATGAGACGCAGCCATAAGCCATAACTGGACGGCATATTAACCCCTTTTATACGGTAACGTCCTTTGTAATTTTAATTATACTGTACTACATAATAGACAACTTTTATGCAACTTAGGAAAGATTTCTGATTATGAGAGGTTCATTAAAGCAGTAACTAACCCATTTCATTAGAAATGTAGTTCCAGTGCGAAACAAAATGGTTTGTAATTAGAAAAAGGCAAGTCACCTAACTGAATGGGTTAGACGTGACTGAATATCATACGCTAGGCCTTTCAGTGTGCAGTTAACCAGAGTTCACAGGGCAAGGCCGTATGTTGAGCATAAGGATTTTTACCGCCGTCAGCCCATGAAAACCTTATATATTTTAATCATTACCACCTAACGAAAGAATGAACTAGTGTTATATTTAAGCTTTAAATTCGAAAAATCTCTCCTGAACCGAATAAAATATAAATCGCCTGGACTAAGCGAGCATGATATATTAAATACTTCTCAGAACTGAAGGAGACAATCTTGTCGTGGACGGTTTGGGTATCAGTCGCTGGTTCGTAATATTGCAGGCCCTCCCAGCCGTCTTATCTGTCGTCATATCTCCCAGCCTCACGCCTTCCAGAGAGAGAGAGAGAGAGAGAGAGTTCTGGTCTTATTTCTTGCATTTTCATGAATCGGACAGACAGAAACAGATGTATATTCAACCAGAACATTAACTAGAAAATAACAGGCAAAATATGAAGGTCAAAATGGTAGCCAAGACACACATGCAGGTGCTGAGACAGTAACAGACAGATAAAGACAATGTGCGACAGTTATGAGCCCAAAAAGAGACGGGGAGAGACACCTGGAGAGAACAGGCAGACAGACAGATAAACGTGGATGGCATTGAGGGGATAAGGAAGGAGAATAGACAGATAAGGACCATGTGCAACAGTTATGCGTTCAAAAAGAGACGGGGACACACAGTTGGAATGAACGGACAGACAAACAGACATCGAGAGAGATGAACATGGATGGCATTGAGGGAGATAAGGAAAGAGAATAGCACCCCTTTTTTATCACATAACTATAAAGAAATATAAAGGCAATTTGATAATATACTCATATCCTTACATCATTCGTTAAATCTTTCGCTATAAAGGAAATCCCTTGAACTGCGTACGGTACAAAATAATCGATGGAACTCAGTATTAACAGAGGAAACTTCATCATCCCAGGGAAAGAATTATTGGAGGTGATTCAGTCCACTTTCTTCTAATGTGTTCTTTCCAAGCAGAATAAAGCCGTATGGTGGTATCAAGAACAAAATATAAAAAAACGTCATGGTACCGAAAGAGAAGTTATTGATGTATTTGTATAATTGTTTTTATATAAAGATCGAAAAACAAATATACTCCCGATATTTAAATTTTCAGAGTTCAGAAAACACAAGTGGAGGGAAGCAGGGAAGGAGGGAAGCAAAGAGACTGGGGAAGAAAGTGCAGGGACAGTGAGAAAGAGAGGCAGTGGGAGGGAGACAGAAGATGAGGGAGGGAGGCAGGTAAAGGAGTGAGAAAGGGAGACAGAGGACTGATGGAGGGAGGCAAGAGAGTGAGGGAGGGAGGAAGGTAGGGAGAGTATGGGAGAAAGAGGGATTCAAGGAACGAGACCCAATGAGAGGAAAAGTGTAGAAGTGAAGTGGGGCTGACAGGGTGGTGTTGAAACTGATATGGTTCACATAGGGAACTAAGTTCTGTGTGTGTGTGTGTGTGTGTGTGTGTGTGTGTGTGTGTGTGTGTGTGTGTGTGTGTGTGTGTGTGTGTGTATGCGTGCGTGCGCGCGCTACGTGTTTGGTTGTCACTGTAACTCTGATCTAGAGTGGCAGTTACTTTTACATAGGATCCTGTGAAACTAATTCCACCCCACATCCCATCACCTCTTCACACACACACACACACACACACACACACACACACACACACACACACACACACACACACACACACACGTACACTGCTTCTCCTTTCTAACCTTCAGCGAGTTATCCAGTTCACCAATACTTTTTCAAGATATTGTCCAGTGTGACGGATGGAACATGGAATGGTGGTGGTGGGGGGGTGGGTTCAGAGTTGTGGCACATCCAGTACCACGTGAGCACACACAGACATCACACGCCACACATCACTCATCGCATTTCAACTGTTTTTCTAGTATCGTGAAAAGAACGCCTAACACGGTATGACATGAATAAATGCATACCTAAAGTTTTTTATCATATCCTAAGTGAATGGATATGGTATGCCTTGTTATCTGTTTTATTGTACCATTTTATCAGCATGCCGAAAATGTCCTAAAATTGCAACACCCAGCCTAATTACCACACAATTATCCTTTCCCTTCACGGTATTAGCTAATGAGCCGAAGAATGTCTCTTGAAATAGTTTTGAAAAATGTTATTATCTAATAGTTTTACAAAAAAATAAATGGTTGAGTAGTTAGAAGTACGTTCAAATGGTCTGACCATATTAAGAGAATGGAGATTGGACTAGGAGACTGTGGTCCGTATTCTCGCCGGTTAAGGGAGCTCCCAAACACCATTTCCTAAGATACTTATTTTGTTTATTGAACTTTACCATCCTGTTTTGTTACTAAATCCTCCCGATATCTTCAGGTTCTGCATATATAACGTGCAAAAGGATATTAACCATCTGTGTCCCTAAATAAATCGCTAAGGTAGAAGTGTTGGGAAGCATCCCTAACGGACAAGGATACGAGTCTGTATGTGACAGATATGGATGGGAAGAGAGGGAAAGGAAGACAGAGGATGAGATGGAGGAATGGGGGGGTGGGGAAGTATGTCAGTCAGGGTGGTATGAGTTGGAGATAGGGCAGTCTGATAACAAGACCAGGGTGATATGAAGCCGATATATTTGTAGGCACAACTTGCTATAGACAAGTACCGAAGGTACACGTCTTTCTCTTAAAGGATGTTACTTACATTCCCTGGTTTTCATTAGACTACGAAATAATCCTTCGAAATTGCTGCAGAGTAGAGCATCATATAATTCATATATCTGTAAAAGAATCTTGTCGATAAACTGCTTTTGTCTCTAGTAATACCAGTATCCTAAATCCGTTTTTTTCTTAATTACCCTGATATATACCTCTTGTTCAGAACGTACTGTGTTTTGTGTTGTTTTATCAAAAAATTAAAGGACAGGAGCCTGTAATGTAGCCCAAGTGAATGTTAGAGAGCGACAACAAATTTTTACCGTGTCAGAAGAACGTGAAATATATATATATATATATATATATATATATATATATATATATATATATATATATATATATATATATATAGGTAGATAGACAGATAGATAGATAGATAGATCTTCATCATCATCATCATCATCATCAGCTGTTGAGGTCCACTGCAGGACCGGCCTATCCCTGTCGAAGCAGGGACGATTCAGCCAATGTATCTACACCCAGTGGCTTAGGCTGTCTGGTAGAGACGTATATACAGTATATAATTATATACTCGTGTATATATATATATATATATATATATATATATATATATATATATATATATTTTTTCCAATCCTACATTGCCCCATGAGGAGCGTAGGAGCCCGGAGCTAGGCAGTTGGTCCCGACATTTAAGATGAGAGTGACCAGCCTCACTCATCCCTGAGTGGCATTACATGAGCAATCGACCCCAACCAGCCCTTGGATATAAACCTTCACCGGCTCAATCCGATTGCAGCGCAATAATTACGCACTAAACCACCAGGCGCCAAAATCTGGTTATACGGTTGCCACTGTGCGTAGTAAATGGTTTCCTGGTGTATAGGAAACCATTTGGCTTGTCACTCAGTATAGAGTCACCCACAGGCAGAAGGAAGAGGAAAGGATGAAGGAAAGAAAGACAGAAGAGGGAGAATAGTCACCCGTAGGCAGAAGGACAAGGAAAGAATGAAGGAAAGAAAGAGAGAAGAGGATGGAAGGAAAGAAAGATGGAGGAAAGGACAGGGCAGACACCCGACAGCAGCACTACATCGAGTGAGTGGATGGTGAGTGCCCGCACCTATATATCTATCTATATCTATATCTATCTATCTATCTATATATATATATATATATATATATATATATATATATATATATATATATATATATATATATATATATATATATATATATATATATCATCATCATCATCAGCCGTAACTAGTCCACTGCTGAACAAAGGCATCCCCCAACCTTTTCCGCGAATTCCTTGACTGAACCAATCTTTGCCACTTTTTCACCTGCAAATTTCTCTATCTCATCTCTCCATCTCCTGTCTGGCCTTTTTCTGCAAAGCTTACAATCTCTTGGTGTCCAGTCAGTCAGCCTCTTGCTCCATCGGTTATCTCTTATTCTTGTTATATGGCCTGCCCACCTCCGTTTCTGTTCTTCTATAACTTCTATAATATCTTTGACTTTAGTCTGCTCTCTCACCCAAGTTGATCTTTTCCAGTCTCTTAAAGATATTCCCCACATTGACCTTTCCATTGCTCTCTGAGAACGGATTAATATATTTTCCATTGATTTTGTCAGTTTCCAGGTCTCACAACCATACGTCATAGCTGGAATTATACATTCGTTATATACTTTTCGTTTCATACAAACTGGCAAGCTACTTTTCATAATGTCTCTATGTTTACCGAAAGCTATCCATCCAATTGTAATGCGTCTTTTTATTTCGCTATCACGATCTTTCATTAATTTTTGTATTTGTCCCAAGTAGTTGTACTCCCTAATTTCTTCAAGAATTTCATCGCTTATTCTGATAACGCTCTTTGGTGTTTGTGGATTAAACATTACTTTAGTTTTACTCCGGTTCATCTTCAGTCCTACTTTCAGACTTTCTCTGTTTAGGTCATTTAACATTTCTTGAAATGCCTCCGCTATTTCTGAGATTAGGACAATGTCATCTGCAAATCGTAAATGGTTTAGCTTTTCTCCATCTATGTTCAGTCCTTTGTTTTCCCAGTCTAGCTTTCTTAAAATACTTTCTGGGCATGCTGTGAATAATTCTGGTGAAATTGTATCTCCCTGACGCAAGCTCTTACTTTTTCCGAGTCCTTATGTGTTTAACTGTAGCAGTTCCCTCTTTATATATATTTTCGAGCAGTTTTACAATGTTCTCATTCACTCCTTGTTCTCGCAATGAATTTATAATTACTATGTGCTCCACTGAATCAAAAGCCTTTTCGTAATCAACAAAATCCAAGCACAGTGGTTTATTATATTCTGTAGTTTTCTCAATTAGCTGATTCACTGTGTGTTGATGATCAATTGTCGAATACCCGCTTCGGAATCCTGCCTGTTCACGAGGTTGGTTTTCCTCCAAAATTGTTGTTATTCTGTTCGTAAGGACTTTAGTGAAGAGTTTGTAAATGACTGATAATAAGCTAATGGGTCGATAGTTACCAAGATCTTTTGAGTCACCTTTTTTGTAAAGTAGAATAACTATTGCATAACACCATGTTTTGGGAATATTATTCTGTTTTATACAAGGGATAAATAGGTGAGCAAGACTGTTTTGTACTTTACTCCTGCATCAAACAGTAAATCTGTTTCTGTCCATCTTCACCCGGAGCCTTCCCTCTTTTCATATTTTTAAGACAAATATTTACTTCGTCTGGTGTTACCTCAGATATTTCACTTGTGTCAACTGAGAAGTTAGCCATTGGTACTACTGTCTTTGATGCATACAGTTCTTTGTAAAATTCTTCAACTCTTTTCACCATCTTCTCTCTGCATTTAATGATTTCACCTTTTTTTTTTTTTCTTTCTTTCTTTCATTGATACCATTTGTTGCTTTCCTAGTGTGATTTTACTTCGGACCTGTTTCAGACTTTTTCCATTTTTGATGGTTTCTTTGATCTGATCCATGTTTCTCTTTCTTTTTTCTTCTCTGTCTTTTGTTGATAAGCTTATATAATTCTGCTCGTTCTATTTCGTCTTTGTTTTTACTTTCATTTCATTTCGTTTTTTCATTAGCTCGTGTGTCTTTTCTGAATAATTCTTGGCTTTGGTTGTATTAGGTTCTCCTATTACCTCCGATGATTCTCTTAGCACTTTTGTTAGTCTGTCATTCAGCTCATCGATGTCACATTCAGCATTACTTAGAGCCTGAAATCTGTTCCATATTGCCAACTGACAGGCTGCTTTGTTTTCGTTTACTGTTATTGGGCATATCTTTTTATCTTTCATCATCTTCTTTTTTCACTTCTGAAACTGAATCTGGCTGTGCAACCCACCATTTTATGATCACTACCTATATTTACTTTGTTGATAACTGTGACATTTGTGATCGTGTTATTCTTATCTGCTATAATGAAGTCGATTTCATTCTTTGTTTCTGCATTTGGGCTTCTCTAGGTCCACTTTCTCCCTGTTCTTTTGTGGAAGAATGTGTTCATTATTCTTATGTTAAACATTTCAGCAAATTTTACCAGCATTTCTCCTCTTTCATTCCTTTCTCCCACTCCAAATTTTCCCATACATGCTTCTCCATTTTTCTACTTCCCAACTTTTGCATTGAAGTCTCCCATGAGTATAGTATATGTTGTCTTTTCTTCTTCCATAATCTGGGAGATGTCATCATAGAATGTTTCTATTTCTTCATGTGGGCTTTGAGAAGTTGGTTCATATACTTGTATTATTTTCAGGGTATATTTTTTGCACAGTCTAATGGCAACAAATGCTGCTCTGTCAGATACACTGCTGAATTTAACAATGTTGTCGGCAAGATTTCTGTTAATTAGAAATCCTACACCACTAACTCTTTCATTTCCCCTTCCTCTGTAGAATAATAGGTCGTTGCTGTCGTCGAGCTGAATTACTTTTTCTTCTTTTCTGTGGGTCTCACTCAAACCTACAATATCCCAACTAATGTTTTCCAGTTCAACCATTAGGTTATCAAGTTTGTAATTTTCTGCGAGGCTTCTTACATTGTATGCATAGATCTTCATGGATTCCAATTTGTTTAATATCCAAGAGTCTAATTTTCCAACACAGTGCCTACTCACTTTTGGTGGCACACTGCCCGTAAACACAGGAGGCAGTGCAGTTGGACCTTTAGTAGACGATGATCCAACAGAAATGCCCGTCAAATCATTTGCAATAGAACTCATGTTTGGTTGGGAGGATTGTGGCAAATAATCTCACCTCCCTGCCACATAGTTTCTGGTGAGATATTTTTTTGTGCCACCTTATTCGTCATATTCGGTGGTCCCATGGTGCGTGCCGTCTTTGATGGTACCTCGTATATCTATGAGGCCTTGCCCTATCTGCCACACGGGGATGCGCCAGGTAGCAGTGGGATATATATATATATATATATATATATATATATATATATATATATATATATATATATATATATATATATATATTGTTACAGAACAGAGAGAGATAATGAACACTTCAAATGAGAACTAAAATCACTACTGTCCCGCAACGTTCCAGGTTCAAAACAAAAGAGTTAGGTAAAATTACAAGTCAAAGTTTAATGCTCAAACTAACAACTACACATTCAGGACTCATAAGGATAATGTAATGGCAAAAACAGGTTAAATATATGGTTAACTGCAATAGCCTCTATTAACACGAAATTAGCAAGAGTAAATTTATCTAAGTCAGCCCTGATAAATGAGAAAATCGGATAATGCTCAGTTAATGCAAGATATATTATTACAGATACAAAATATTATTAATAATGGTTGACATAAAAAACTCCACATGAACCACAAAAACCTCACCAGGCCCACGAACTAACACCCTTTGCCATACAGCACAAGAAAAAAATGCAACAACACTTATACTCAAATTACACAGCAGCCAGATGGTTGGAGACTTCCTGAGCACTCACAAAAATAATAACAACTGTACAGGGGAGGACAGAGATGTGAACAAAATGAGGAGTAGATCTAAGTGGCAATTAATGCAGAGACTGAGCTCATTATATAGGGGCCGGCAGAGCTTGATACAACTTGTAAGAAGGATGTGCAAATGAAGCCATAGGGGACAAAGAGTTGACACTCCTCCTCTGAACAACAGAAAGAACGACTTACTCTACTATAAGGGAGGAGAAGGGGGGGAGTGAGGTAGAACAAGGAAGCTTGGTCACTATGGAAGCCACGAGGCGAATCGTGATCAAATGTGCAGCATACTGTACATTAGAATTATAAAAAGGATGATGAAATCATAGGCTATGTAACACCTCCCCACAAAAAAAAAAAAGAAATTCACAAAGGAAATTTCTTATTACTCTAAAACAATCTGTCTAAAGTCTAGATAAGCAATCTGCAATAACATTTTCTTTCCCCTTGACATGTTGTATGTCTAATGAATACTCCTGAAGAAGCAGACTCCATCTTGTCAATCTCTGATTTTTATCTTTAAACTTACTAAGGAATTTCAGTGGGTTATGATCGGTATAAATTACTATGGGGTCAAAACCAGAACACAAATAAAATGAAAAATGCTGTAAACCCAAAATCAAGGCCAAAAGCTCTTTCTTAATAGTTGAGTAGTTCTTTTGAGGAGGAGTGAACTTCTTACTGTAATAAGATACAGGGTGTTCAATACCCTGATCATCCTCTTGCAGCAAAACAGCCCCAGCTCCTGTATCACTTGCATCAACAGCCATCTTAAAAGGCTTACCAAAATTTGGAGTAGCGAGCACTGGCTGACTTAATAGGATAGCTTTAAGTTTGCTGAAAGAGGATTCACAGTTATCAGTCCAGACAAATTTAACTCCCTTTTTCAGTAGGTCTGTAAGTGGTGATACAAGAATTGAAAAGTTAAGAACAAAACTCCTGTAATAACCTACCATTCCCAAAAATCTTTATAGCTCTTTCATACTTTTAGGTCTGGGAAGATCACTTATAACCTGAACCTTAGCTCCTGGTGGTGCAACGTGTCTATCACCAGTTACGTACCCAAGGTACTGAACTTTAGCTTGACCAAACTCACACTTTGACAAATTAGCTACAAGATTACCCTGAACCAAAGGCTCAAGAAATTTACTGACATGGCATAGGTGATCTTTCCAGTTGTCACTGAAGAGTAATACATCATCAATATAAACAACACACCCTGCCAAACCCTCTGTTACAACATTCATGAGCTTCTGAAAAGTGGCTGGTGCATTCTTCATACCATATGGCATTACAGAACATGCAAAAGTCTTTCCTTGTGTTACAAAACATGAGATCTCCATAGCACGTTCAGTCATAGGTTCTTGCCAGTATCCCTTGAACAAATCAAACTTACTTATGTACCTAGCCTTTCCGATCTTGTCTATGCAATCTTCCACGCGAGGGAGAGGGTAAGTGTTTGTTTTGGTTTCTGATTAACACGTCTGTAGTCGATGCAAAGCCGCTGTGACCCAACTGGCTTAGGGACTAGAGTGACAGGAGAACTCCACTCGCTCTGACAGGGCTCAATCATCTTGTGGTCCAACAGGTAGCCAAGCTTCTTCTGGATGAGAGGAACTTTCACTGGGTTCACACGGTAAGGAGGCAGTTTAATTGGCTTTGCGTCTCCAACATCGACATCAAGCATCAACACAGTGGTTCTTCCTGGAGTAGCACGGAACACTTGCGGGTACTCCTGCAGTAATGCCGAAAACTCCTGCCTTTCTTCGGGAGCTAGATGAGAAAGCTTAGTCTGGAGATCATTCATGATATCAGGATTCTTCCCCAAATTATCACTCAGGCTCATGCTGCATGGGAGAACTTCACTTGCAGACTCGGGTGGAACAGCTACAGTGCAGACTGGATTATTTTCGTCCCGCCTGTGATATAATTTTAGCATGTTGATGTGACAAAGTTGCTTGTTCTTTCTACGATCTGGTGTGGCGATGACATAGTTGACATCACTGAGTTTCTTCTCCACGAAATAAGGACCACTAAACTTGGCTTGAAGAGGTTGCCCATGCACTGGTAGCAGAATCAAAACCTGAACTCCTGGCTGAAAGTGGCGTAACCTGGACTTCTTATCATACCAAGTCTTCATCTTCTCCTGAGCAGCTCCTAAATTCTCTCTCGCCAGCTGTAAAGCAGTGGACAGCCGTTCTTTGAACTTCATCACATACTCCAGCAGGTTGACGTCATCTTCCTCCGACAGCCAGCATTCCTTGAGTAGCTTAAGGGTCCTCTTACTTCATGGCCAAACAGTAGTTCAAAGGGTGAGAAGCCCAGTGATTCATTTGGAGATTCTCTTGCGGCAAATACAACGAATGGAAGACCTTTATCCCAGTCTTTCTGATGTTCCAAACAGTATTTCTTGAGCATCGATTTGAGTGTTTGATGATATCTCTCCAACGCTCCTTGGGTCTGGGGATGGTAAGCTGAAGACGTGATCTGGGTGATGCCCAAACCTTTCAGAGACTGCTTGAAAACATTTGACATGAAATTACTTCCCCGGTCTGACTGTACCTCCTTGGGCAGACCAAACTTTGTGAAGAACCCTAGCATTTCCTTAACCACGTTCTTTGCTGAGATATTTCTAAGTGGCATGGCTTCAGGATAACGAGTAGCCATATCAATCAGGGTCAACACATAAGAAAATCCTGAAGAAGTCTTAGGAAGAGGGCCCACAATATCCACCAACACACGGGTGAATGGCGCCTCAAAAGGAGGAATGGGAACTAGAGGTGCAACCTTTTCGGTCTGATTACACTTCCCCACAACTTGACAGGTGTGACAAGACTTACAATACCAGGAAACATCTCTGAAGATACCTGGCCAGTAGAAGTGTTTCAAAATGCGTGCCACAGTCTTCCTCACTCCAAGGTGTCCTGCCAAACTGGAATCATGAGCCACTCTAATGATATCCTGCCTACAAACACGAGGGATGACAACCTGATATACAACCTCCCATTCACAGTCGGCTGATGCTGTTGGGGGTCTCCACTTCCTCATAAGCACTCCTGACTTTATATAATAACAAGTAGAAACACCAGCTGACTCTTCCTCACTGCAAGCAGAGTTAGCTAGACCTTTCAACTCAGGGTCAGCAACCTGCAACTCAACCGACTCTTGACGAGACAAATTATCAACACTACGGGGTGCTGCCTCATCTGGTGAGTGGTCCAAATTAGCAAAAAAAGTTTCAGCTAGGATAACATCATCATCATCATTATCCTCTAAGTCACCAGTAACTTTAGACTTAGCCCTAGTGACAGCACATGCAGAGAACACGTCAGGGATATCACAATCCTGGGTTGCAGTCACTGGTTCACTAGATAACTGAGGAGTTGGACACACTTGACTTCCACCAATATCATTTCCAAGTAAGAAAGATACACCTGACATTGGGAGTGTCTCAACCAACCCAACCATAACGGAACCATTAACAAAACCAGACTCTAAATTCACTCTGCACAGAGGGACAGAGAAGTAATTATTCCCTACACCTTGTAAGATTACAGTTTCATCAGAGGAATTAACATTAGAGCCTAGAACACTGGTCAGCATAAGGGATTGGCAAGCACCTGTATCACGATATATTTTAACTGATTTCCTGTCATTATTGTCCAAGGGACTGACAAAACCATCAGACAGGAAATTAGCACATGAACTCTTGACAGTGTCACCCACGTTACTGTTCAAAAGAGGAGCTTCATCATGAGAATTTAATTTACCCCTCAAAGCAGGTTCAGTTAACTCGGTTAAAGAATTCTGGGAACTCTCAAGGGTGGACACTAGACCAATTGACTGAATATGTAAAGACTCCTTTTTGTTCACATCACGCTGTCTCCCGAAACATTTCTCCGTAGTATGACCAAGCTTACTACAATAAGTACATTTACTTTTCTGAAATCTAGAGGTGAAGCTGGTATTTACTTCCTGAGAAACATCATCTTTATTCTCTTTCCTGTTACCTGTACTCTGAGTAGAGGCAACGTACTTACTCTCAGCTTTCCTTTTTTTCTTTAGAATATCTCTTGTGAGTGAGAACTTATTCATCAGCTAAAACTGCAGCATCAGACAAATTATCTTTTCTTCTCTCATCAAGATATAGGCTTACATCTTTATTAATACACTGCTGAAGTCCTCCAGCAAAATCATCTGCTTAAATTTATCAAAATCAGAATTTACATTCTTAGAATTTAACCACTGCTCTAACAGATCTTCTTTGATTTTTGCATACTCAACATGGGATTACTTATCTTGCTTATAAGTTTTCCTAAATTTTACTCTATAGGCTACAGGAACAAGCTCATAGGCCTTAAGAATCAAGCTCTTAACTACATCATAATTATCAGATTGATCCTGAGGCAAAGATGCATAAGCTACTTGAGCTTTACCGGTGAGAACAATTTGAAGGAGTACTGGCCAGTACTTTTTGGGCATATCAAAACCTGTAGCTACCCACTCAAACAACTGAAAATACTTTGTTAAATCAGATTCATTAAAAGGAGGGACAAGTTTAAAATTTTTAGCCACATCAAGAGCTAGATGATCCAGTTCCACCTTGTTTCATGCGATACTCATGGTCTGCCTGAATCCTAGCAAGTTCAATTTGTGCCTCCTGAATACGAGCCTGAGACTCAGCCTCCTTAGAACGTGCCTGAAACTCAGCCTCCTTAGCACGAGCCTCCTGCAGGGCTAGCTGTAACTTAGCTATTTCAATCTGCGTTTGCTCATCTGGAGGAGTTACATCAAACAAGCTTTTATTAATCATGCCTACAATTTGATCTTTAGAATGATGAGAGTGAACAGCAATTCCCAATTGTTGAGCGACAAGCTTAAGTTCATTCTTTGTTCTGTTTTCTATATCACACACTGTTTGCACATTTGACTAAAAATCTTTGGCTTCATCAAGCGTAGTAATAGTAGACATCATGAATAAATCACAGTCACAAAATATCAAGCAATATCCTTATGATAATATCCTGAATATCCTCATAAGAGGTCGCCAAATTTATGTTACGGAACAGAGAGAGATAATGAACACTTCAAGTGAGAACTAAAATCACTACTGTCCCGCAAAGTTTCAGGTTCAAAACAAAAGAGTTAGGTAAAATTACAAGTCAAAGTTTAATGCTCAAACTAACACCTAAACATTCAGGACTCATAAGGATAATGTAATGGCAAAAACAGGTTAAATATATGGTTAACTGCAATAGCCTCTATTAACACGAAATTAGCAAGAGTAAATTTATCTAAGTCAGCCCTGATAAATGAGAAAACCGGATAATGCTCAGTTAATGCAAGATATATTATTACAGATACAAAATATTATTAATAATGGCTGACATCAAAAACTCCACATGAACCACAAAAACCTCACCAGGCCCACGAAATAACAACCTATGCCATACAGCACAAGAAAAAAATGCAACAACACTTATACTCATATTACACAGCAGCCAGATGGTTGGAGACTTCCTGAGCACTCACAAAAATAATAACAACTGTACAGGGGAGGATAGAGATGTGAACAAAATGAGGAGTAGATCTAAGTGGCAATTAATGCAGAGACTGAGCTCATTATATAGGGGCCGGCAGAGCTTGATACAACTTGTAAAAAGGACGCACAAATGAAGCCATAGGGGACAAAGAGTTGACACTCCTGCTCTGAACAAAAGAAAGAACGACTTACTCTACTATAAGGGAGGAGAAGGGGGGAGTCAGGTAGAACACGGAAGCTTGGTCACTATGGAAGCCTCGAGGCGAATCGTGATCAAACATGCAGCATGCTGTACGTTAGAATTATACAAAGGATGATGAAATCATAGGCTATGTAACAAAATATATATATATATATATATATATATCCGTAGCGTAGAATGTAAAATAAATAAAACGAGTGGAAAATAGGATCAAACAAACGATAATGACCAAGAAAAAAACAAATACAGATGGAGTGGCTTCCTATCGACCTCACATGTCCGCCACGACCCACCTTGTACGCCTGGTAATTGACAGGCAACATACTTATCCATCGATCTCGTTGACAACCACCACCAGTCTAACACAGTATAGCCAGGAGCTACCAAACATTGTATATTGTTGTTGACTAACTTTGTTAGACTTACTTTGTTAGGCCTTGTGTGGGAGGGACGATTTTTGAAGGTTTGGGGGCTTTTTTTTTTTAATGCTATTCCTTCCAAGAAAAAAAAAAACAATACATCAACGAACCAAATTCAAGATCCATTCATTTCGAGATGCCTGGGCATACTGCGTTTGAAAGACTGGTGATCATAGGAAGTTGGAAATACAAACAGAGGGGACAGTGCCAGAGCTGACCCGTTGCATAAATGAAGGACTGGGAGTAATGGTTAACTTTTGCATTAGAGAGTTAAACAGAAAAGGGATGAGAATTTGTTTCTAGACGGGTGCTACGCACCCGTCGTAGACGTGAAAGGATGCAGGCAGACAGTTCAGAGGAGCAGTGACCATTGAAGTAACGACAGAAAAGGGATAAAGATGCAACAGTGCGGCGAAGAGACAGAGGTTGAAGGGAGCCAGTAAGAGGAGGAGTGTTAATGAGACGACAAGCCTTTGACTCCACCCTATTGAGAAGAGCTGTATGTGGGGAGCCTCCCCACACAAGAGAGTTATACTCTACACAGGGGGGAATAAAATCCGTGTATAAAGTCAACAGCTGTGCAGGGGTAGAGAAGGTACAGAGTCGGCTTAGCAGACCTAATGTCTTGGAAGCAGATTTTACAAGAGATGTAATATGATCTTTCCAAGATAAATCCCGAGAGATTGAAACCCCAAGTATGTTTAAAGACGATGCAGGATTGAGCTGGATATTATTAAACATTAGTGGGTACTCCTGTGGAAGATTTTAACGGGTTGATAGGTGTAAGAACTGAGTTTTTGATGCATTAAAAATAACAAGATTACTTTTACCCCAGTCAGAGATACAAACCAAGTCAGACATCAGGTGTGCCATAGCCTGATCCCTTGTTTGTTGAAGTAACTGCTGAGATGGACGCCGCGGGACGAATGGGATGGTGAAGGGTGGAATCATCAACGTGGATAGGGTTACATGGACAGCTTACTGTAGATAGTCGGTGATGAATTAAAGGAAGACAGTTGGTGACAAGACAGAGCCCTGAGCAACACCATTATCTAGGAGAAGAACAGTGGCCATCTACAATGGCAGCTATAGTACGACCAGAAAGGAAGCTAAAGATGAAGGCACAGATGGATGGATAGAAACAGTAAGAGGGCATTTTGAAAATAAAGGATATATGCCGGACTCGATCGAAAGCCTTTAAGATGTCAAGTGCAGTGGCAAAGTTTTCGTCAATATACCGAAAGGAGGATGACCAGGAGTCTGAAAGGTAGGTGAGAAGATCACCAGTGGAGCGTCCCTGGCGGAACCCATACTGACGATTAGAAAGAAGTTTGGGATAGGAAAGGCTCTTTATTTATTTATTTATTTATTGTTAAAAATAGACTCGAAAACTTTTTGAGATACAGGATTATTTAAAGTTGTAAGAAGAATTACTTACTGATTTAAGATGGATGCCTGATATGAAGTGGATAAACGAGAGGTATAGGAGGTTACGACGATGTATAGAGTTCCACAAATGCACTTTTTTTTATATATATTGTTACGTGGCTTTAGAATAAGTCGCTGATACCAACTGTACTTAGAAAAAGGAGAGTATAGTAGAGGAGACTAACAGAAGTCGACAGAACTAAGTGAGATGGATCACTATCTGTTTTGAAAATTTTAAATTACGAATGGGAAAACAGGGTTGATGTATCCTTTCATATGAACAATAAAATAGTTTACATCAGTGACAAGGTGGTGGAGGATATGCAGTGTGCGCCAACAGTTGCGTACATATATTCATAAACTACGTTCTGATTTTTCTAAACGTGTTCCAACTACTGGCTTACTGTATTTGCTAGTAAACGGATAATGATGGAATGGAGGACTGCATTAATGTTTGAAATAATATGTGATCGAGAAAGAGTTGAGATGGACGTAATAAATGGATATTGAAAAAGATTCATCCGTTCAGTAGTTCCAAAAATTATTCACTATTTCCACATCACAAACCCTCACTAAACTCACCAGAAAAGCACAGGCAGAATCACCTCCACAACGACATCAAATAATCGTAGTGCCACTACCACAGCAACGTAACCTATCACTGTCACCACCACCACAACCACAATACCTTGATCTGCCACCACCACAGGCACCTAACTTATTGCTGCCACCACCACCACAGCATCACCGTAGCCTGTCACCATCACAGTCACATAACTTACCTCTGTCACCACCAACAGAACACCGTAGCCTGCCACCACCACAGACATCTAGCTTACCTTTGCTACTACCACAGTACCTAGTATAACCGCTGCCACCACTACCACTGAAATGTCGCTAATCCTGCCACCAACCACACCACAGGAGCCACAACGCCCTCATGGATTTCACTATACTGGATGTTTGAGTCTTCCCTTCCTTCCCTTTCACATTTTTCATCCTATCTCATCCTCTCTAAATTTTCTTTGGATTTTGCATTTTTTAATCCTACCTCATCTTCGCTAAATTTTCTTTGTCTATCACATTTTTCGTCCAATTTCACCTTGTCCTAATTTCCTTTACTATTGTAATTCACAGCTGCACATAATGTGATCATAGCACTTTCTATTCTTTCCTTACTTCTTTCCTCTGTGTCTGAAATTCCGTATTTGTTCTTTCCATCACACGGGGTATTTTTTTTTTTTTTTTTTTTTGCTGACTAACACACAGGAAGGAGTATTTGCAGGGGGAAGGGGAAGAATTCTTTAACTCTTCTGTTCTTTCCTTACACATGCACTGTTTAGGTTTGTAATGCAATTGAGAATCGAAAAAAATAAGAACCAGTATATCGTCCTATTATTTCTTATTATTTTACGTTTCTGTGCTTCTACTCATTAATAATCATGCATTTCATTCTCATTGTTATTCTTTCCCCCATGGCTTCGCTACGCCATCATAATGATGCATCGTTTCTCCTCCCTCCATGCATAGCATCTCCCTTTTCCCTCCCTCCCTATTTTTCCTTCCATCCGTCATCATCGTTTCTGTTTCTTACTCTCATCTTCCCGCTTTCAACCCTTCCTTTTTCCCTCTTTCTCGTCTTTCGCCTTCTTTTTTCCTTTCCTCCTCGTCTCTCTCTTTCCCTCCCTTCCATTCTCCCTTCGTTCTTCCTTTTCCTTTCCCCTTCCTACTCCTTGTTCTTTAATCATCTAAAACCAGTATAAACACTCTCACAAAGACACCACGAAAGGCGATCATAACTGTGTGCATTAAAGCCGCCTCTGTATGCGAGCCCCGGCTAAGGCAGTGCTTAATTACTTGTCTGGCCAGGAGCGGGCCGGGCTTTTGTTTTCTATTTATCATTTACCGGGGGGGAAGGGGTAGAGGTTAGTCACAGGTGGTACAAGGTTGTGAGTGGTGGGGGGAGGGTTGTTATGGTGATGGAATGGGGGAATGGAAAGGAAGGATGCACATTTTATAACTAGCCTAATATGTTCGCTCACACACACACACACACACACACACACACACACACACACACACACACACACACACTCACATCAAATAATAATCATGTATTCCCTTTGGTGGCCGTATTGTTTTTTTTTTTTTTTTTTCCATGTGCCATGCGTTTTCGTTCTTTTCAACGGGCTTCAGGTGGACGGTTCGCTGGTGGAACATGTGGGGGAAAGGAAGGATAATCTCTTTTTTTCCTTTTTCTTTCATACAGCAGTTTTCTTCATGAATTAAATTCATACCTTTATCCACAGTAATAGGAGCTGCGTTGTATGGATCAGTACTTATACCGTACCGCATTTTTTTAAAATAACAACAGAGGAAGGAAAAACAAATGAATACAATAATAATCCATACACCAGATTACTGGCGTCCTTCATTCATAGAATATCTGTTGCAGTTGGACTTGGACAGGTATAAGTTGAAGTTTGGGGGGAAACAACTCCGGGGAAGCGAGTTCCAGAGAGATGCAGTTCAGGAAATAAAAGAATTCTGATAGACAGAAGTTCTGCAATATGGCTGTGTGACATTCCAGTCATGAGCGCTACCAGATGCCCGTGCAGCACGAGGGAAGGCATGGAGAGGTGGCACTATGAACGCAACTTCGTCTGAGCATTTGCCATAAAAGTATCTGTAAAATAATGCAAGGGAGGCAACATTCCTTCTTACTTGTAGGGGAGGTAGCTTATTTATAATAGCAGGGTTATTAATAATTTCAACAGCATTGTTCTGAATTTTGTCTAGTGGTATTAGTGCAACCTCTCCACATCCATTCCACAAGGATGAGCAATATTCAAGCTGAAAGCGCACATGACTCTTATAAGTCATAGCTAACTGCTCGTCAGTGAAGAAGTTATGCATTCTGTACCAAAACCCAAGTTTCTTTGAGGTGGTTTTAGCAAGTGTTTTGGCATGAGATGTCCAGCTGAAGGCACTGTTAAGTGAAACACCGAGAATTTCAACACTTTTGGAGATGGGAATATTAGTAGCATTGAAGGTAATATACGAATCTGGCAGTATCTGTCCATTAGTAAATTGTATGTATTTGGTTATACTGGCATTAAACGAGACAAGGTTACTTTGTCTCCACTCACTGATCTTAGATATGTCTTGATTTATAGAGATGGTTGTACTGAGTTCAGAGTTAGAGATATTAAACTTTGTAAATGGGTGTTTGAGTGTCAATGATCTGTGAAGTGTTGAGTCATCTGCAAATGAATGGATGGGATTGTGGGTGACAGATAAGAGATCATTAATACGAACAAGGAATAGGGTTGGCGCCAGAGCTATTCCTTTTGGCACGCCAGTGTTATTTGAGTAGAAATTGAAATATACATCATCTACTTTTACTCCTTTTTTTCTGTCTTTTTTTTTTTTTTTTCATGCGCAGGTTTGGTGAGGTAGGGTTCAGAAAGCAAGGAAAAAATGAAAACGCAGGAATTAAGTAACTGCGTGCCCAGTGAAATATACGCACTCATTCACTGTCACGAATCAATTCGCGACATTTCCCTTTTGTGAGAAGCCACGAACTATTAGTGGAAAACTCACTGTGTATCGCTCAGTTAACCGTTTCTCTCTCCATTTCGGAGTTTACTTTTCAAAACATTCGTCACTTTCAAAAGTGACCGATTTAATGCACGTCACTAAGTGCTCTACTGAGCGATACAATTGTTTCTTTATCGTTCGCCTCTGCTTGCCTAAACCGTTAGTCACGCCTTCTTCCGGTGGCTTGTGCGTCCTGCCCATACAATGTATTTTGAATTCAGTCCAGTTGTTGCTGCGACAGAGAGAGGTCCTGTGCCAGCAGTGTGAGAGGTCAGCTAGTACCCAAACTCCACTTCTCAGTTCTTCAGTACTTCCATCCTTATTCAGCTTGGGTGATACTCAGCATTCATCGACTATAGTATTTCCTTTGTGTATTTTGTAGTCTTAAGAGTTTAGTTAAGGTGTTTTTTTTCTAGGCGTAAGTATTTAGCTATTGCGTGAGTGAGTGAGTGCGTCTCATTAATTTGATTTGAATTGTAACGTTAAATTTATTTTTTGTAATCAATAAATTTAACAGATCTTTTTCTTGAGCTCAATGTTAAGTAAAATCTTGTTTCATTTAATCCAAATTAAGCTTATTTTCCATATAGCTCCTAGCTTGCATAAACGTTTGCTTTCATAACTGGTACTTAGACCAGTCTTGTTGTATTAACTTAAAATCCGTTGTGCCAGATAGGAGTTAAAGCATCAGCAAGAGCCTGATATTATTATTAGTATTAGTTATTTATTGTCAGGGTTGAAGTAACTTTCTCCAGAGGCTAACAGTACAGTAATTCAGCAATTGTGAGTAATTAGTCTCTGCTGTGTACTGTTGAGAAAGTTTTTAAATTCTCGTTCTTAGAGAATCGTTGCACGATTTAGCAAGACAATCATTGTCCCTGCTCTTTAATATTATTGAATATTAATATCAATTGAATAATATTTAAGCATTTATTCCAAAAACACCGCGATATCATAAAAACCCTGTGACAATTGGCGACCTCGCCAGGATATTAACTCCTAGCTATAAAGCTATTCACGAGATAGTGCTCACTCATTCATATTTAGGTATTTATCATTAAAGTTTATAGGCACAAGTTTACTGGTGGTTACCGTTGATTTAGCAATTGAATTTTTGCTTTATTAATCAATAGAATACTTAACTCTAGTTTATTTTTGGTAACGCCAGACGATTTTATTCGCTCCTGGGTAGCCGCCGTACCCATTGTGTTAATTATTGAGAGTTCTTAGTTATTCGCATTTTTGCTTTAATCTTTGCCAGTTAACTAGATAAGACTGGTCACCACTAACTTGTGTCTGTACTCTTTACTTGTGTTTATTAGCATTTGTTTGCGAAGCAGTCAGTACTCAGTTTCGGTTTACTTAATAAATTAGCGCCATGGCTACTGCTGTATTTTTACAGGAAGCCAAAGATATGGGTCTTACGGACCCAACTGAAATTAAAGAATACATACTCTCACGGTTCAATTACGAGCAAGAACGTGAGAAAGATGCTCGTGAAGAGCGTAGAATTCAGCGCGAACACGAGCGTGAACAGCGCGAATACGAACGTGAGGAACGAGAGAAAGAACGAGAACATGAACTTGAAGTGCTGAAGCTCAATCGAGATTCCTTGGCTTCAGACACGTCTGGTGCAGTTGGTCCAAGCTCCATGAGCGTTCTCCCTGCACATGTCCTGGCGACCCCACGCATCAAGCTTCCTTCATATAAGGAAAGCGAGCGAATCGAGCCGTACATAGCTCGTTTTGAGGACATGGCAGACATATATCAACTGGATGAGGCAGCTAAGTGGCTTCACTTTCTTAGCCTATTTGAGGGCCCTGCCCTCGATATTCTCCACAGAATTCGTGGAGACAATCTCACATATGAGATGATGAAAGCTGCACTCATTAAGGCGTATGGTCTCACAGTAGACGACGCCAAAGTTCAGTTCATGCGAGCTCGTCTCCAAGACAAGGAGACAGCTGTTCAGTTCCTTGATCGTCTCACAGCTAACTTAAATGAGTGGATGGAGAAAGATGAAACTCCTTCCACGCGTGAGGGGATAATTGACCTTATGCTGCGTACACAGCTAGAGAGGTCATGGCCTGCTGAGCTCATAGCACAGCTTAAGATCTGCCAGGTGAAAGATGCCAGCCAAATGGCAGAGAAGGCTGACGCATTCTTTACTGCATACGGGTATCAAGCTCGTAAGCAAAACACCTGGAGCAGAAAAGATACTGCCAAGTCTGGGAAGCCGTCTCAGACTGAATCCCAGCACCAAGGCCGTTCTCAGAGTAATGGCCAAGGTCCAAAACCGCAGTGGAAGGACCAGGGGCAAAACACTCAGAAACCTGAGTGGAAGAGGTACAACAAGTACCCTAACCAGCAGCAGTATCAGCCACGCAACCGACCTTCGGGACAAACTTTTTCACCACCAGCTCAAAAGAGGCAGGAAGTGAATGCAGCCTTCATTCCTCAGCAGCAGCATGGTGGTCACGTCCCTACCAGTGTGGGTACTTCCCCACAGTTCACTAGTCCCACAGTGACAGTGAACCCCCCTCCACAGATGGCCAATGTTCCATCTTCCCAATATAATTCACAAGGCACAATGTTTGCCGCATCAATTCAGCAGCCTCATGAGTGGCTAGCTGCTTCCTCCACAGGCCCTCCCATAGGTGACAGTACCTTCCTTGTTCAGCCAGGGTTTGTGGGAGGCATTCCTGTGAAGGTCCTGAGAGACAATGGTTCCTCAGGTTGCTCTGTTAAGCAGAGTTTAGTTCGGCCTGAGCAGTATACAGGTCGACAGATCCATGCAAATCTTATTGATGGATCAGTGAGATTGTTCCCTGAGGCATGTATCCAGGTGGCATCTCCATTTTATACTGGTACGACACTTGCAGTTGTCATGCCAGAACCTCTATTTGACCTTATCATTGGAAATATTAATGGTGTCAAGGATTGTTGCACCGAACATGAAGCTACTCAGACTTCAGCTGCTGCGGTAACACGAGCCATGACTGAGGCTCCAGACTGTGTCACCCCAGTGATCATTGAATCGCCGCAAGATCTGATGTGTAGTCAACTTGTTGTGCAAGAACAACATTCTGACCCGACACTTGCTGCCGTGCGGAATAAACAAAAGGGTCGAGTGATTAAGTATTCACGGGGAGGTCGAGCCAAGTTCCTTCGCAAACAAGGACGGCTCTACCGTGAGTCACGAACACCCGAGGGCGAGGTTCGACTGCAGTTTGTCGTTCCCGCCAAGTACCGCCTAGCAGTGTTACAATGGGGTCATTGTTCAGCCTCAGGAGGTCACATGGGCAAAAGGAAGACCCAGGGCCATATCCGAGCTGACCTTTTCTGGCCAGGGATGGGACGGGACATAGATAGTTTTGTCCGTTCCTGTAGTGTGTGTCAAAGTAACACCACTAATCAGGGACATGCCCTTCCTGTGCCGTTTATAACCACACCTGTAATCTCTGAGTCAGTTGAGAGACAGAGTAGTGGTGAAGTGGGTGCAGACCTGACGTCTCGCCAATTGGCCCCGCAGGACACATTATGTCCAGGGCCTGTACATACATATTATGTACCGTAAGTTAAGGGGGAAGTTGAGAGGTGACTTGAGGCTATGGAAGACCCAAGTTTGCATAAGGATTCTCAGCTTCCCGGTACTAGTAGAAGTACTGTAGGTTAAGGGGGAAGTTTGAAAGAGAACTCCGCAGAGGCGACTTGAGGCTATGGAAGACCCAAGTTTGCACAAGGATTCTGAGCTTCCCGATACTCATATAAGTACCGTAGATTAAGGGGGAAGAGAGAACTCCGCAGAGGCGACTTTGAGGCTATGGAAGACCCAAGTTTGCACAAGGATTCTCAGCTTCCCGATACTAATATAAGTACTGTAGGTTAAGGGGGAAGTTCGAGAGAGAACTCCGCAGAGGCGACTTGAGGCTATGGAAGACCCAAGTTTGCACAAGGATTCTCAGCTTCCCGATACTAATATAAGTACTGTAGATTAAGGGGGAAGAGAGAACTCCGCAGAGGCGACTTGAGGCTATGGAAGACCCAAGTTTGCACAAGGATTCTCAGCTCCCCGATACTAATATAAGTACTGTAGGTTAAGGGGGAAGTTCGAGAGAGAACTCCGCAAAGGCGACTTGAGGCTATGGAAGACCCAAGTTTCCACAAGGATTCTCAGCTCCCCGATACTAATATAAGTACTGTAGGTTAAGGGGGAAGTTCGAGAGAGAACTCCGCAGAGGCGACTTGAGGCTATGGAAGACCCAAGTTTGCACAAGGATTCTCAGCTTCCCGATACTAATATAAGTACTGTAGGTTAAGGGGGAAGAGAGAACTCCGCAAGCCGACTTGAGGCTATGGAAGACCCAAGTTTGCACAAGGATTCTCAGCTCCCCGATACTAATATAAGTATTGTAGGTTAAGGGGGAAGTGAGAACTCCGCAGAGGCGACTCGAGGCTATGGAAGACCCGAGTTTGCACAGGGATTCTCAACTTGCTGACCATAATCGTGTGCTATAATTAATGGCGACCTCGAATGTACGTCGTAGCACTGACTGCTAGGCAGAGAGAGTAATTGTAACAATAAAATTTTGTCTCATTGACACTTTTGATGCTCCACCTCAATTGGTTTTGCAGGTTCAGCAATGGGTGTAGCAGTTTTGCTGTGCGGGCCAGCTGATCGTCTGCCGCACGCTGCCGCCTCTTCTCCTCTGCCTTCGTCGTCGTCATGTTATTATTTACTATGTCATTTTACACGTAGGTACAGTCACACTACAACTGTCACACCTACACCGTGTATTACATACATCACCCTACACAACAATTAGTTGTCAGTGTAAATGTAGCAACTTTTCGCTCAATCTGACCTGAGTACAGGATTTTCACCGTCGTCACGGAGTTTTTCCCTCAAGCTTGCTTCTATTAACGTAAATACGAGGTTTTTTCGCTCACTGGCGACTGTGACTTTCTCCTGTAGCAGGATAGCACACACACCACAGTGTGAATCTTGTGCGAATGACTTAGGATGTGTACATATATATATATATATATATATATATATATATCCACAAATTTTTTCCCATAAGGAAAAAATTTAATTTCGTAGGGGCGTAATGTCACGAATCAATTCGCGACATTTCCCTTTTGTGAGAAGCCACGAACTATTAGTGGAAAACTCACTGTGTATCGCTCAGTTAACCGTTTCTCTCTCCATTTCGGAGTATACTTTTCAAAACATTTGTCACTTTCAAAAGTGACCGATTTAATGCACGTCACTAAGTGCTCTACTGAGTGATACAATTGTTTCTTTATCGTTCGCCTCTGCTTGCCTAAACTGTTAGCCACGCCTTCTTCCGGTGGCTTGTGCGTCCTGCCCATACAATGTATTTTGAATTCAGTCCAGTTGTTGCTGCGACGGAGAGAGGTCCTGTGCCAGCAGTGTGAGAGGTCAGCTAGTACCCAAACTCCACTTCACAGTTCTTCAGTACTTCCATCCTTATTCAGCTTGGGTGATACGCAGCATTCATCGACTATAGTATTTCCTTTGTGTATTTTGTAGTCTTAAGAGTTTAGTTAAGGTGTTTTTTTCTAGGCGTAAGTATTTAGCTTTTGTGTGAGTGAGTGAGTGCGTCTCATTAAATTGATTTGAATTGTAACGTTAAATTTATTTTTTATAATCAATAAATTTAACAGTTCTTTTTCTTGAGCTCAATGTAAAGTAAAATCTTGTTTCATTTAATCCAAATTAAGCTTATTTTCCATATAGCTCCTAGCTTGCATAAACGTTTGCTTTCATAACTGGTACTTAGACCAGTCTTGTTGTATTAACTTAAAATCCGTTGTGCCAGATAGGAGTTAAAGCATCAGCAAGAGCCTGATATTATTATTAGTATTAGTTATTTATTGTCAGGGTTGAAGTAACTTTCTCCAGAGGCTAACAGTACAGTAATTCAGCAATTGTGAGTAATTAGTCTCTGCTGTGTACTGTTGAGAAAGTTTTTAAATTCTCGTTCTTAGAGAATCGTTGCACGATTTAGCAAGACAATCATTGTCCCTGCTCTTTAATATTATTGAATATTAATATCAATTGAATAATATTTAAGCATTTATTCCAAAAACACCGCGATATCATAAAAACCCCGTGACATTCACTTGCCATTCAGTCCCACTTAATCCTGTCTCCATCTCATAAGAACACCCAATGTTCGTTGCTCCATATTCACCTGTCAGGCAGAGTCAGTCCAAAGGCTATTAAATTTAAAAAGGGATGCTGAACCCTTGTCATGCACTCCTTCTTGCATAATTCAGCCAACGTGATAGACCCGCTGTCAGTACCTTAGGATTATCAACCCCCGTATCTCTCTTCCGCACTGATTTATTATTATCTACCCACCCTCCTCTTGGCCTACCACACCTCTCACCATCAGATTCACTCACATATACCTCTTTGACAAGCCTATTTATAACTATTCTCTCCATATGACTGAAGGTCGTTCGCTTCAAGTCTTTTACTGATTTCCAACTCATCTTTCACGAATCACATCATTTCACATCCCATCCCGTCCCCCGTCAGTAAACCCATCTTCACTCTTCTTGATCCTTCGTTTTCATGCCACACGAGTCACAGAGCCATTTGTTAATGCGGGTACTAAAACTCCTTCTTGCAGTGCTCTTGGTGCTGTCACACTTAGACTGCTATTTCGTATCAAGGCCTTCATAGCACCAGCCACTTTCCTGCTTTGTGACACCCTAATTTCCACTTCCTTTGCACATACGCTTCTCATTGCTACGGTCACACAACTTTGATTTTACGGGGCTGGAGGATAGGTCGCTTATACTGATTCTACTTTCAAAAGGAGAGTATAGTAGAGGAGGTTAACAGAAGAGGACAGGAAAAGTGAGATGGATCACCGTCTTTTTTTCATCGTCTCTTATCACTGCACCCAAGCACTTAAACTCAGCACCAGCAGTGAAGGGAACCTATGGGACAACCCTGTAGTAGCAATTATTGTTTATCTGACATCGACGGGTCTGCTGGGTCACGCAGGCCGTGGTTAAGGAACAACATAATTGCCAACAGCCTCATAAACTCTCACCATTTCAAGTGTCTGTTCATTCATCATAATATCGCAGTGGAATCCACCTTGTCTCTTAACAACGATAATTTTACTTCTGTCTACACTACTTTCATGTCACGATGCTGACAGACGTCAGCAAAATTTAACTAGTCTGCAGAGTTCTTATCTACAGTTAGCACGTAACGCAACCTCATCTACATACTTAATTACTCAATCAACTCCAGTAACTTCCGTAGGCATGTAGTAGATTGCAGCACAACAGCTCGTAACGTAAGGCTGACTGGATAAGTACTGAGCTTTGAACATCCAGTTAAACACGTTCATAGCTGAATAAAACGAAAATCCAACTAGGTGTCCTTCCTTTCAAAACACGGCGATTAAGATAGTTTAGAACACATTTTTTTTTTTCAGTCGTTCCTATAAATCACCATAGCAGTTTTTAAGTGCTACATAATGAAATTTTCACTATTTCCTGCCTGCTTTGGCTGGAAGGTTTGGTAGGCTGGAGAGAACATTCTTGGTTTGCAGTCCTTGTCTTCAGTTCATAGAATTAGATATAGTTATGGTCTTGAATTAACAATCAGCCTCGATGGGAACATTAGTCTGTTGCTGTATGCTTTCCTATGTAATCCTTTGTACTGTCATCCCTCCTTCTCTCCTCTCTCCTACCTCATTCAAGATTCCTCTGTATTATTCTTAATTATTCAGGAGGCAGTATAAAGAGGCAAGACTTAATTCCCGCGTAGTGGACCAGGGTGGCAGGGAGTGAACACAGGAATGGTGGTGGGGAGGAACGAGTGGAGGTAAACATTCAATTGATATTACCCCACCACCACCAAACGCACACTAATACATCACTCTCCGGTTGCCACCACCAAAAATTTATATAACTGATACTCCAAAATTGCTCAGCATTGCTAGCTGCAGGATTTGTGAAATGGGATATGAGGAGACCGGCTGGGGCAGGATTTGGCCCTGTTAGACAGGGATGTTGGTCGCTGGGTTTTTCTCTGGTGGTCAGGTGTATACCTGTGCTGTAAGACACTGGGTATAACGGCAGCACTTGCTTATGTTGCTGTTCTATATATATATATATATATATATATATATATATATATATATATATATATATGGGTCTATTATGATGTGGCTGGGGTAAACCAGCTCTGCTGTCGGGCCCTGCTGCGGATGTCACTGATTGCACTGCGCAGTTGACCCTTGTGCGGTGCGGTGCGGTGAGAATATGCCCCTTCTCCCCTTTGGGGCTAAGATGCGAATGAATGTGTTTGAATGGATGAATAAATGGGGAGTATGTCGGCTCGTCTCGGCTACCTCCCTTTCCTTGGGGGAAGCAGCCAAGGTATATATATATATATATATATATATATATATATATATATATATAATCAACTATTAGTAAACATAGACTTCAGTTATCATCACCTGCTCATTGTTCATCCTATAATACTGATCTTCACAGAGTATACTGTCCCCCTGCCGAGCCCACTGCCCACAACCATCCCAAGAAATCGCACTAACCCCAATCCACCAATTCTTGTTTTTCTACTCTACAGATATTCGAATTACAAACATCGTTCCCCATACAACTCGTTTATTCACACAGTGTTTCATCCCGTTCAGCCCCACCACCTACCACCATCCTAGCACAACATAGTAAGTCATCATCGTTCTCCCCACATATCTGTTGCACCCCATACCAATTTCATGAGAGATGTACAACTACATCAAGAATACTCATATTCACAGTATATACTTTCTTGTCATACCCCAGCGTCAAGCACGATTCCACACTCAGTTCCACCCACTCATGGCAGACTTAAATTACTTCAAGAATCAGTGCATTGGCGGGAATAATTTTTAGCACACCTTCCCTCTATATCTGTGCCTTGGAGTGATTTGTATTGAGATTTGATGGAGCTTAGTTCCGTAAGTAGATTACTTCAGTAAAAGAAGGAGAAGTATCAGCACCAAACAGTAGAAGTATTAAAGCAAAATTTAAAACTAATCAGAACGGCTTTAGGAAGACAGTGGGCAAAGATATTTTTGTAATCGAACAAGGAAAAATAATGTTGCTTTAACAAGCTAATAATCATATACATATATATACGGGAGTACAAAAGTAAAGAGAGAGAGAGAGAGAGAGAGAGAGAGAGAGAGAGACCTCAAACACATAATAATTGAATAAATTGGCAGATATAGAAATGACAGGCAGATAAGGATGGAAATGGACGGAAAAATCTCTTACTCCACATTTTTCCTCCTCATTACATCTCATCTTCCTTCATTTCCCCAAACTTCCTTTCCCATTTTCTTCCCTCACACTCCCTCCTTTCCTTCCTTTATAAATTTGTCTGACATATTTTTATGGTGTTTGTTTTTTCCGACATATTTTTATGGTGGTGTTCTTTTTTGTGCCATATTCCTCCCCACACCTCCCTCCCCAACACACCTTCAGAATATTAAGCAGCTCCTTTTGTCCTGCTTCTACCGGAGTGATAATATTGTTACGTCCTCATTTCACACTGCCACAGGCCTCAACAGCAGTAGTACAGTACAGGAAGGACGCTACCCAGTGAATTGTTCTTCCTATGGTCAGCCTTTAGGTGTACAGCACACAAGATCAGCTGAGGCGAAAATAAACACTGGATCCTTAAAGTTCACTATCTTTATTTTCCAAGTAATTCCACCTAATGCTTTCCAACTTCACTGTTCTCACAAGCATTGGAGCTATACACACTTTACTAACTGCTATTACACTCAGTGCTTAACAACACTTCACAGTTATTACACTTAAAGCTTGACACTTCACTGTTTTTTCAAGTTCCAGAGATATACAAACTTCAATAACCCGTCACTGTTTGCCATTGTTCTCACAAGTACCCAAAATATACAGTCTTCACTGACACTGACACTGCACTACACTCAGACTGCACTTTACTCAAACTGACTTGACACCTCACTAAACTTTTTATTTTTTTTTTTTTTTTTTTTTTTTTTTGCCTATCGACCATTGGGGCCGGAGCCTCTGGTCATGAAGGCAAAAATATACATATGTATATGTATATACATTGACACATATACATATATATACGAACACACACACACACACACACACACACACACACATATATATATATATATATATATATATATATATATATATATATATACACATACATACAGACGTACACACATTAATGCATATGAACATATACACTTTCATGCACACGTACATATACAGTATATATAATAACTTTTATTTTATTATTTGTATTTTTATTTTTATTATTTTTTATATTTTTTATATTATTAACCTTATATTACTTATAAACAAAAATACCTAATCTAAAGACCCTAAAACTAATCACCTAACAGACAAATCGCTAACCTATACTAAATCCTAAGAGAAATAACTAGACCTACACTAATGGTAAAAAAGCCACGACCATGAGAACACCATCGACTGCAGATATGTAATGCCTTTCTACATTACATACCTGCACTCATCACTTGGTGACTGTCAGTCTAGGCACAACCTAATATAGGGGACATCAATATATGAAAGGGAACCAGAGGAGTCAGGAACATTTCCATATACGTCATCTGTCGGTCCTAACTAGAATAACTTAAGCAAGATGGTATAATGTATTTACATAATTTGTACAAAAAGTGAAGAACCTCGCCCAGCAGACCACCATCGACTGCAAGTGTCCAATACCTTTCTATACTGCACACTTGCACTCATCAGCTGGTGACTGTCAGGCGAGGAACGTGGCTTTTTTTTTTTTTTTTTTTTTTTTTTTAATGCGAGGAAGAAGGAACCAAAGGCCATGAGCCCGCAGTAACAGTTCCCTCCAAGAGAAAAACAAAATACAATAGAGAGCCAAATTCAAGATCCGATCATTTTGAGATGCCTGGACACACTGCGTTTGAAAGACTGGAGATCATAGGAGGAAATACAGACAGAGGGAGACAGTTCCAGAGCTGACCTGTTGCATGAATGAAAGACTGGGAGTAACGGTTAACTCTTGCATTAGAGAGTAGGACAGAAAAGGGATGAGAGTTTGCTGCCAGACGGGTGCTACGCGCCCGTCGTAGAGGTGGAGGAATGCAAGCAGACAGTTCAGAGGAGCAGTGACCATTAAAGTAGCGATAGAAAAGAGATAAAGATGCAACAGTGCGGCGAAGAGACAGAGGTTGAAGGGAGTCAGTAAGAGGAGGAGAGTTAATGAGACGAAAAGCCTTTGACTCCACCGTATTGAGAAGAGCTGTATGTGGGGAGCCTCCCCACACATGAGAGTTGTACTCCACACAGGGGCGGATAAAACCCCTGTATAGAGTCAACAATTGTGCAGGGGTAAAGAAAGAGCGGAGTCGGCTAAGCACACCCAATCTCTTGGAAGCAGATTTTACAAGAGATGTAATATGATCTTTCCAAGATAAGTCCCGAGTAAATGAAACCCCAAGCATGTTCAAGGATGATGCAGGATTAATCTGAATATTATTAAACATTAGTGGGTATACCTGTGGAAGATTTTGTCGGGTTGATAGGTGTAAGAACTGAGTCTTAGAAGCATTAAAGACAACCATATTATTTTTACCCCAGTCAGAGATATGAGCCAAGTCAGACATTAGGTGTGCCATAGCCTCATCCCTTGTTTCTTGAAGTAACTGTTGAGATGGGCGTTGCGGGAACCGAATGGAAAGGTGAAGGGTGGAGTCATCAACGTATGAGTGGATAGGGTTAGATGTACAGCTTAGAAGATCATTGATGAATAAAATGAAGAGAGTTGGTGATAGGACAGAGCCCTGAGGAACACCACTGTTGATAGATCTAGGAGAAGAACGATGGCCGTCTACGACAGCAGCTATAGAACGACCAGAAAGGAAGCTAGCGATGAAGGTACAGATAGAAGGATAGAAACCGTAGGAGGGCAGTTTGGAAATTAAAGATTTATGCCAGACTCGATCGAAAGCCTTTGAGATGTCAAGTGCAATGGCAAAGCTTTCGCCAAAGTCCCGAAAGGAGGATGACCAGAAGTCTGAAAGGTAGATGAGAAGATCGCCAGTGGAGCGTCCCTGACGGAACCCATACTGACGATCGGAAAGAAGGTTGTGATAGGAAAGATGCCTTAAAATTTTTTTATTAAGAATTGACTCGAAAACTTTTGAAATACAGGACGTTAAAGCAATTGGACGATAGTTGGAGGGTTGGGAGTGGTCACCCTTCTTTGGGACTGGCTGAATGAGAGCAAACTTCCAGCAAGAAGGAAAGGTACAAGTTGACAGACAAAGGCGAAATAGTTTGCCTAGGCAGGGTGTAAGCACAGAAGCACAGTTTTTGAGAACAACAGGAGGGACCCCATCAGGCCCATATGCCTTGTTAGTACTGAGGCCAGTAATGGCAGAAAATACATCAACTGAAGAAATTTTAATGTCAGCCATGAGGAAGTCAGAGGGGGGAAGTGATGGAGGAACAGCACCGGAATCGTCTAAGGTGGAATTGGAGGAGAAAGTCTGTGCGAAGAGATCTGCTTTATCAGTAGAAGAAATAGATACAGAACCATCAGAGTAGAAAAGAGGAGGGAAGGATGATGAGGTAAAGTTGTTAGAAAGATTTTTGGCAAGGTGCCAGAAGGAGTGGGAAGAATTCGAGTTAGAGAGTTGAGAGCATTTAGTATGGATGAAATTATTTTTAGTTGAGCGAAGAACAGACTTAGCACGATTCCGGGCAGAAACGTAAAGATTATGTGATTCAGGGGTGGGTTGGCTCCGGTACCTTTTGTAGGCCTTCTCCTTGTTGCGGACAGCATTAGAACAAGCGTGATTAAACCAAGGCTTTCTTGTGTTAGTCAAAGGATATGAGAAAGGAATGTATGCTTCCATGCCCGAGAGAATAACCTCCGTAATGCGCAAGGCACACTCAGATGGCTCACGGCCATGGAAGCAGTAATCATTCCAGGGAAAATCAAAGAAGTACTGCCTGAGGGCCTCCCAGTCCACAGCTCCAAAATGCCAGAGACGACGTTTCCCTGGAGGGTCCGCAGGCCGTACTGGAGCGATAGGACAGGTTAAGGTAATAAGGTTGTGATCGGAGGAGCCCAACGGAGAGAAAAGATTAACAGAGTAAGCAGAAGGATTAGTTGTGAGGAAGAGGTCAAGTATGTTGGAGCTCTCTCCAAGGCGGTCAGGGATACAGGTAGGGTGCTGTACAAGCTGCTCTAGGTCATTAAGGATAGAAAAGATGTAGGCTTAGTGTAGGGGACATCTATATTAGAAATAGATCAGTGGGAGGAGGAACTATTTCTAATATGTCAACTGTCAACCCTAATTCATTCATTCATTCATTGCCAGACGCCATATATCCTAAACGGGGTGGCCAAGGGCTTAGAGTTAATTGTTTTACAGGGACGGGCACTAATCCTCCACCAACTCCACTTGACACATAGGGAGAACGTTATGCCAACAGCATCTGGTGTTCCCAGGCGGTCACCCATCAAAGTAATATTACAATATATACATATTTACCGTTGATAAAAACCATAACCAAACAGTAAAAAAGTCACATCACTCTGATCAGTCCAGTCTCTCTCAAGAAAGCCATCAATTTATCAGTCATAACAATGTCCCCATCACCCAGGATGTTGGAAAGGGTGAAGGGGACATCTGCTTCGCCGCAGTAATTTATAAATGAAGCACGTTCACGAATAAATCGCCGACAGCTCAGAATAATATGACTGATAGATAACGCCGCATCACAGATGTCACAGTGCGGCGGGAATCGTTTTTCCATATAAGGTTTCATATGGGTTAATATGGTGGCATTAAGGCGTAAGCAAGCCAACACTTTTTCTTCAAGGCGGCTGGGACGGTTGGCAGTGTCCCAGTCGCCCAGGTACGGCTTACAGGTTGGAATATTAAGTCTGGTCCACTGACCTTGCCACAGAAGATTTATTGATTTCTTTCCAAGAGAGAGACTCGACTGTAGATCACGAGGAACGTCCCAAGTCTCCTCGAGCTCTATAGCCGACTTTGCAAGTAAGTCAGCCTGCTCATTGCCGTAGATATGACAATGACCAGGCACCCAGATCAGCGTGAATGACTTGTTGCATGAATGCAACTTATTAACGATGCGGCCCTGGATCGCGTGAGAGTCCGTAGTGCATGATGCAATTGCCTGAAGGGCGATTTTGAATCCGAAAATATGACAAATGAGTCATGCATAGAATTGATAGCATAGTCTATGGCTTTGTCAATAGCAAAAAGTTCGGAGGTAAACACAGATGTAAGAGTCGGCAACCGATACCTGAGGGCACATTCAGTCGACCACACACTTGCACCCACACATTCACTCGACTTGGAGCCGTCGGTGTACAAGTGGTGGGACCCCAAGTGATGAATGATGATGTTACAAAACAAGTGGTGGACCTCCGCCTCCGGCGTTTTGGTCTTAGGTGCTGGGAGCCATGTAACAACAACAGTAAAGCCAGGTGGCTCCCAAGGCGCTATATTTTTTATCACCAACTTGTCAGTCACTGGGGTCCACACCAAGCTCCTGAGTCAGTAAGTGGAAGCTAACGGCAAGTGGCCGACGCATCCCCTGCAGAAGGTTGTGGTATTGACGCAGGGGGGTACAGGCCACACTGCCGATATTACTTTTCCTAAATGTCCTTATGCCGTAGGACAAGGCCAGATGTTCGTGGCAAATATGGAGGGGAGGCACATTTGCCTCCACTTCCATACGAGCTACACGGGTACACCGAATGGCTCCAAGACACATTTGCAAACATTTATTCTGTAGCACATCCAATCCTCTCAGCGTGGCATCGGATGTCGAGCCATACACCTGTGAGCCATAGGCTAGCTTGGATCGAATGAGGGACTTATACACCATTAATAAAGATTTTCTGTCGGCACCCCAGGTAGTACCTGCTAGGTACCTGAGGACATTTACTGGTTTATCGCAACGAGAAAGCAAGGTATTAACATGAAATTTGAAGTTCAAATGACGATCAAAATGCAGGCCCAAAAACTTTATAGAATTTTGAAAAGGTACCACATGATTATCCAATGTTAAGCACAAAATAGGTACGTTACGAGTCGTGAAAACTACAGAGGCACACTTACAGATAGAAAACTTAAATCCCCACTGCAAGGCCCATTGGTGGACGGAGTCAAGGTCTGCTTGAATCCGCCCAACTGAAAATTGTGCATTATGGGAAGAGTGCCATATTGCACAATAGTCAGCATAGAGCGAGTATTTAAGATTCCTCAGGATGGGAGCTGATGACAGAATATCATTGATCACAATACTAAATAAAGTAGGACTAAGCACACTGCCCTGCGGCACCCCGTTTTCCTGGATAAATATATCCGATGTTACGTTATGGGGCAATTTGACACAGAAAGTCCTGTCCCTTTAGAAATTTGAAATAAAAATAGGCAAATTTCCTCTTAAACCATAAGCATAGAGCTTCATTAGTATACCGTGTCGCCATGTCATGTCATAGGCTTTATGGATGTCCAAGAACACCCCTATCATGTATTCTTTATTGGCAAATGCCTCTGCAATACAGTGCTTCAAATTCATTCAATGATCTGTTGAATTTCTGTTTTTTCGGAAGCCACATTGTTGATCATTTAACAAATTCTTCGACTCTAAAACAAAAAGAAGCCTATTATTAACCATGCGTTCCATGACCTTACATAGACAAGAAGTCAACACAACAGGACAAAATGAAGTGGGATTCATAAGACGACCAGCCTCTTTGGGTATCGGTATGACGTGCGCAAAGTGCCATGAGTTTGGGAACGTTCGAGACGCCCAAATCTCATTGTACAATGCTAACATCTTAATCAGGCTGTCCTGATTAAGATGCTGGATCATACCGTACGTGACGGTGTCAGGTCCGGGGCTGGTGTCTTTACAGGATTTAAGGACAAGGAGCAGTTCATCTAGCGTAAACTCTTGGTTGTACAGGGAGTCTACGTCTTCTGTGGCAAAGGCTATGATTTGTAGCTCAGCCGTGCGTTTATGGTGTTGGAAACGCGGGTCGTAATTGGCTGAGCTACTTACTTGAGAAAAACTCCTGGCGAGGATGTTAGCAACGTCCACGGGCTCGTCATAGATGGTGTTATTCACCTGCAGGGTGGTGACAGGAAAATATGGGTCTTTATTATTTAATATTCTTATGGTGGACCAGACTTTACTTAATGGTGTTGTACGAGTCACCGTGGACACAAAGGACTGCCAGGAGTCACGTTTGGCCTTTCTTATAATTCTCCTTGCCTCAGCCCATGCCTGTTTGTATGCAATAAAATTTTTCTTGGGCTGACTATCAAAAATCCTGTATCTCCTATTGCGTTTCCTTAATGTTTGTCGGCAATCCGGCGTCCACCAATGTGCTCTATGCTTCGCATGAACTGTAGAAGTCTTGGGAATAGCAGCCTCAGCTCCGTGTAATATGGAATGGGTTAAATTTTCTACCTTAACATCTATGGTCTCCCCAGATATATCTAAATTGGCGATCCTTGAGAAGGATCCCCAATCTGCTTTCTTATTGTTAAATTTTGGAGGTGGAGGGTCTGAAACGATATCACATGTATAAGAAAGACAGGTGGGTAAATGATCACTTCCAAAGGAGTCGTCATAAAGGTCCCATGAGAAATCTTGATGTATACCAGGGGAGGCCAGAGATAAGTCAGTGGCCGAAAAGTTACCAGTACAATCATCTACACGAGTAGCTCTACCATCGTTCAGAGGACAGAGGTTGGACAGTCGTATTAGGTCGGCTACTTGCTCCCCACGGCCATCGATCGTCAAGCTATCCCATTGATAGTGATGAGTGTTAAAATCGCCCAACACTAACTTATTGCCAGGAAGATGTTCAAATAGTGAATGTAAAGCATCACTATCAATGGGGCCATGTGGAGGACAGTATAGAGAGCAAATAGACAGGTACGTGCTATTAAATTTTACTCTGCTTCCAGAGTAGAATTTAGAATCACTTCCATTTGTGAGTGTGATTTGTGTGTGTATATGGCGACTCCGTGACCTTCATATCTTCTGTACGGGTGGTAGTGTTTTAACTGTGGAGGATCAGGATGATCCTCCAGGTGCGTCTCCTGTAAACAAACAACGTCTGGCCTGTGTATTGACAGCAAGATTGCTATATTTTGTAACTTATTCCCGACACCTCTACAATTCTACTGTAATATAGTGAAAGTGACGGTTTAAGATTTACGTTGGGGGTCAGTATGCTTAGTCTTTTTTTGCCACCCGCCAGCAGGCGAGCGACTACCAGGGGACCTATCCCGGTGCTTGTTAACAGAAACCTCCATACCTTCATCAATAACTAGGCTCCCAGCCTCCCCTGAGGAAGAGCTAACCTTTCTCTCCCTCGCTGGAGTAGGAACTGGAAGAACATGAGGATGAAACTGTTTTGTGAGGGTGGTCATGTTACACTTAGTAGGCTTGTCAGACTTTGCTTTAGGCCATACTGATGGAAAGGCAGCAGCAGCCTGAGAATATGTGGAAGCTTTAGGGATGTCAGTAAGAGAGTTGAGGCGGACAGGAGGCCGAGATGGAGAGGTACTGTGAGTGGCAGGAGGGAGAAGGACAAGGACAGTTTGCATCTCGACAGAGCACATCACAGGACGGGACATTACCGCTCAAGCATAGGACCTATTCGGCTTGGGAGTTGCATGCAACTCCTTCACCTTCTTCCTAGCTTCATAGAAGGAAATACCCTCAGTTGCCTTCACCGTGCAGACCTCCTTCTCCTCCTTCCACTTGGGACAATCCCCAGAGGAAGTGGAGTGAGTACCTTTGCAATGAAGGCAACATACTGTCTCGGATGTGCAATGTTCTGCATCATGACCCTGGCTTGCACACTTGCTGCACACTGGCTGGGAAGCCCTACAAGTCTTTGCACCATGCCCATACAGCTGGCATTTCAGGCAACGCAAAAGGTTAGGGATGTACGGTCGAACGTAAATGATTTCATAACCAACTTTGACATGACCAGGAAGAGAAACTTTGCCAAACGTCAAGATAATAGTTGCTGTCTTCGTCCTTATGCCTTCTGAGTAACGAGTAATAAATCCAGCCTCAATTACATCTTGCTGTGCCAGTTCATGTACGATTTCGTCCTCACTCATCACCATGAGATCCCTGCAAGTGACAACGTCCTTGCAAGAATTCATGGAGACTGGGATTTTTGCTTCGACATCGTAACAGTGGAATTTACGTAGTTTCAGCAAATCTCTCACCTGTGACGGAGTTAGCAGTTTTAACCAGATCTCCGTTAACAAGCTTTTTTTACTTGTTCGACTTCTGCACAGTGGTCAATCACCTTCTTGATAAGGAAGGGATTGAGATTGGACAGGGGAGTGGAACCTAGCACATGGAGAGTGACAAATGTTCCGTTGGCTACTGGGATGTCAAGAGGGGATCGAGTCTGGCATTCGTCCGTCTGGGGGTGGTCAGTCTGGTCATCCCTATAGTCGTCAGGACCACCTCCTCCCCTGAAGCTGGGGGAGGCAGCAGGGGCGTCCGCCATAGTAACCACTCCCCCCTAATGGGGGAAGTGGGAAGAGGGAGAAAAGCAAGCAAGGGACAAATCACCCAGGGAAAACACACCTACTCTGAGATTACCCTCTCAAACCACTCTTGGGAGGATGCGCCTGTGTGTAACTCACACCCCAGAGCGATCAGTGGGGGGTACACTCCAGAGGTGAGTAAGCAAAGGCGATCTCAGATTATTAGATATAGACACCTACTATATCCCTACTAAGGACAGGGAGGAATATTAGAACTAGCTAACCTAACCTTTATTACGCTATGTACAAAACTAATGCCAGTGAGGCAGCCTTGAAAGCTAGAGGAGAGCCAGCAAAACACGTCCATACTCCCCACGACCATGCATCAAAAGCCCTTGTAATAATCTCTGCCCCATTATAAGCTTGCATTACTCTCGAAACTTCGCGTTCACTCTCGATGGGCAACAGTTGGCAACTCGGAAACAGCCCAATACATGCCAGTGTTGTCTTACATTACATAACACTCTAAATCATTTACCATACAAACTTAAATTACATGATTTAACAAGCAATCACTTAAATAAAACATTATAGAAAAAAAGAGCATAAAAATTAATGCATAACTTACGAAATAACTACTCTCACAAACAACAGGCAAACTGGCAACTCTGATGACTCGTACCGGAACTTACGGTACGAGAAACGTCTCGAAGTACGAGACTACTTAGCTGGCAAATCTCCCTTCATAACAATATTAATACCCCTCCACTTGCACCTCATCACTCAGTAAATTTCATCTTTTCTCCTTTTTTTCCTCATTTCATTATCTTTCACTTATACGGTGTTTTCTTTCTTACTTCTTTCCCACTTTACTTCCATATTTGCATCCCTTCCATATTCCTGCCTTCCATTCTTTCACCCACATCATTCAGCCTGACAGTAAAATGCAGCTTGTATGCATTAGACATTCACTCACAATAGACAGGAAACGTGTGGAGGTCTCATGACTCTACAGAATAAATTGCTGACATTAGACTCGGCGTTTATAACAAGCATTCTATACACGTAAACAACTTAAAAGTAATTAAATGATTGACTGAAAACATTTTCCACTGACTCGACGCTCCGTTAGGAAAGATTTTTTTTTTCTTTTTTTACCTGTTTTATGTGGGAGGCACAAATAGACAGGCAAATAGGTAGATAGATACTCATAGTAGTATTTCGGACTTTCTTGTGTAAGCATTTTTTTTTTCTGTCATTGTGCAGAGCCAAAATTGCGATGTGTAATTTGAATGAGGTCTCACTAGAGCAAGATGGTTGTATTATAGAGCCTAATCTAAATGACGTGTTATTTATCCTGTTGCTACTGCTCCAGCTGATGCTATAATTATTCTCTCTAGTTTTATGTCATCAACAAAATGTACAGGTTCTAATCTATACGTCAAGGCCACCAGTGTATGCCATAAAGAAGGGTTTGAAAACTGATCCCTGGGTCATTTAGTCAGTTGCTGTATCCCAGTCTGTTGTAACTCAATTGTGCAGACGTTTCGTTTGCTAGAAGTTTGCTAGAGATTGACGGAGAGGGAAGTGGAAAAAGAGGATAGCACGGGAAAAGACAGGAGGAGGGAAGGTAGGAATGAGGATATAAGTTAACGGAGGGATGGGAGAAGAAAAGAGGCGGGATTAGGGATGGACAGGAGAGGAAGGGAAGAAGGGGTGAACCGAGGAGCAGTCTGAGGAAAGGAAGGAGGAATGATGAAGGAGGAAGAAGGAAGGATGAGGAATCAAGGGAGTGAGTATAGTTAAATGAGAGGGTATAAGGGTAAGAGGGAGAACGGGAAGAGGGGGAAGGAAAAAAGGAGAGGATGTACCGTGAGTGAAGAAAGAGTAAACAACGGGCGAGGAAAGAAAAGGGAATTTTGAATATGTAAAAGGTGAAAGTGAATGATGACAGCATGACTTGAGGTGAAGAATGGAGGGACTGGGTCGGGCCTATCACCTCCCCCTCTCCCCTTCCTGCACCTACACCAGTGGCGGCGTATTGCGAAGTTGTCATAAGGTCACACACACACACAAACACAACATTCGTCATCGTTAATAAAGTATATTTAACTTTTCTGGTATCTCCTAAGTTAGTCTAATTACCATATAAACATAATCTCGCATCAGTATCCGTTCATTCCCGGATACTTCACACTTCTCGACCAATATTTTCCAGCATGCAAACTTATACCTGCATATTTCTGTCGACACATCTGTAGGTCCACATCCCTACTCATGCACGTATGACCGTCTACACTTCTTTATACATCGGTATTCATACTTAGTGGATGTCCAGATCCTCATTTCTTTATACACCTCCATTCTCACGTACCCTTAAATTAATAATCCTGTGTGTACATCGCAGCACCACATCCTGAGTTTCCCTTCGTTATCTACATACCTCTTTATATCGTTTTACACAAAGTCTACGCAGATTTTTTTCAACCCACACACCATTCCCTTCATACGACTTCATTCTGCAGATTTTCGCCCTCTCCACCACCTTACTGGAATTTTCCTGTTTGTGTCCACTAATATCGACACATGATACCTACACCTTTTTACCCAGACGTCTTGGTAACCATATAACCCAATACCGGGTACTCTCGGGCCTACTATGATGCCCCTGTGAACTGCATGAAGAGATGCACATACAAACTCAATCCGGGAACCAAACTTCCACGCCATTCCCGCGCCTCGCTGTGGCGCTTTCTTCCACAAAGGAACTCCTGCAGGGGTGGTTGCTTGCCTGCGGCTGATAGGTCTGCTCGGCCGCACAGACCGGGGTTACTCAGCAACAACCAGAACATCTGTTTCCATCACTATCCTCTCATTTCTAGATCTTACTCCTAGTCCATAACATAAAGAAACAATGTCCATCCTTGCCTACCCACACATCCCATCATACATTTTCCTACCTGTACATCCCATCTTATACATTCTATCATCTTAGTACCCATAAATCCTTCCTTATTAATCGCTTTCTACTCACACATCGCAGCTCATGCACTCCGCCCTCAAATACTACCTATATTTTCCGAACCACACATCCCACCTCATAATAATCTCAACCATTACATTCCTTCCCCTCCTCACACTTACAGTATACCTCTCCCTGTGTCTATCATCACTCCACCACCACCAGAGGACCAGCCTTCATTTCCCTATGTTTGGCCACAGATCTCACTGGCGATATATCATGAGCTTTGAATCTTTAATGAAGAAGACGCAGAGGAACGCATCAAAGTGGAATATGAGAAGGAATTTACTCGTTGGATAATAAGGAGAGGTTTTGTGGGGCAGGTAAGAGAGGGATGAGGAATGGTGGCGATGGGATATGGGTGGAGATCATGGTTGGTAGCATAAAGTCGTGCGAGGAATTGTTGATGGTGGAAGGCAGAGGGGTGCTGAAGAGGACCTCGAACATTTTATTCTGGTTAACTCTTGAAGAGTTAGCCAGAATAGAATACTTGAGGTCTGGTACGCCAGTGAAATATATGGAGAGTGTCTTTATAACAACTAGTTACTTAATAATAATAATAATCATCATCATCATCATCATCATCCATCATCATCCATCATCCAATCCTACATTGCCCCATGCAGAGCGTAGGCAAGTTGGTCCTGACATTTAAGATGAGTGACCAGCCTCACTCATCCCTGAGTGGCATTCCGTGAGCAATAAACCCCAATCACTCCTTGGATATAAACCTTCACCGGCTCAATCCGATTGCAGCGCAGTAATTACCCACTAAACCACCAGGCGCCAAAATTTGATTATATGGTTACCACCCAGCGTAGTAATTGGTTTCCTGATGTACAGGAAACCATTTGGCTTGTCATTTAGTGTAGAGTCACCCACAGGCAGAAGGAAGAGGAAAGAATGAATGAAAGAAAGATAGAAGAGGGAATGTAAAGTCACCTGTAGGTAGAAGGACGAGGAATGAAGGAAAGACAAGAGGATGAAAGGAAAGAAGGGTGGAGGAGAGGAAAGGGCAGACACCCGAGAGCAGCACTACATCGAGTGAGTGGATGGTGAGCGCCCCCGCCTACCACCAATAATAATAATAATAATAATAATTAATAACCTTTGTGATCCGTTTGAGTGTATGATTTTCTTTATCATACAAAACCATCCTGAGATAATGAAAAAGAATATTATACAAGGTGAACCATTGCATTGGAAGGGTTAATATCCCTCACGTTCTGGATTGTTAAGTGGCCAATAGGTCTAACTCTGATAATATCCAGTTTGTTAATATGTCTGAGACTCAGGATTTACATCTGGCTATGTTTAACGCTTATTGTTTACAGTTAACTAATACATCTAATAGTCATGGTTTATATACAGTACCCTAACAGCCACGTTCAGCTTACAGTATGCTTCCTTCATTCAGGATTTACTTTTGGCAAATATGTCTCACTTTCAGGACATACAGTTGTGTTCATATTCAGAAGCTACAGTTAGCTAGTATGTTTGCGAGAGGGACAGTTTTCGTCTAATCCTGAACAGTGAGCCTGACAAGTATGGTTGCACCTGACTAGTATAGATCCACTAATCACTGGAATGCACAAGCTTACTCGCCACGGCACGACAGTGTTCCATCGAAGAAGACTTAGTATCCCTCACGGCCAGGACTGTCAGTTACAATATATTTACCCACTTTCAGGATTTACAGGAAGCAAATATGACCCACGTTCAGGATTTATAATGCCATATCCATCACGTTTGAATCACTTTATCATTTACAGTTAAGCTTTGCAGTTGTCTTACACCCTTCCCGTTCAGGGCTTATAACATTTGTATATCTCACGTTCAGTATTTACAAGTAGTTTATATATCGTAGGTTCAGAATTACAATTCTTTATCCATCATGTTTGCCATACAGTGTCATACACAGTCAAAACTTACATTACAGAAGCTACAGTTACTACTGTCAGGGTGGCATGTCAGCGTCAGTGCCATTTAAAGCATCATTCAAACCATACTGACACCAAAAGTGTGACTGCTAGTAACTGGTCAGCATCAGGCTTGCTTACAGCATCGTCCTTACCACACTGACTAAGTCAAGGCGGCTCGTCAGCTTCAGCGAAAGGCCAGCTTTTACAAGGTATGCAGTCGCACGAGGGCCGGAATTCATAGGACTAGATTTCCTCTGGAACTGAATTCCCCTGTAATGTAACCAACCCACACTGACAGCGTCAGGGAGACTTGGCCATGTCTGGACAGCTGGGAGCATCACACTGAAACGTCATGACTTGGCCGTGTCAGTACAGCCGGGAGCATCAACCAACCCACACTGACAACACCAGGACTTGGCTGTGTCAGGACAGCTGGGGGCATCAACCAAGCCATACTGACAACACCAAGTGGACTTTGCTGCCCCAAGAGAGGTGGGAGCATCAATCAACCCTCACTGACAACACCAAGGAGACTTTGTGCCAGGACTACTGGTAGCACATACGTATTGCCTACTTTCCCTCACGTTCAAGATGACCGTTGTAGCTCCTACATTCGGGATTTACAAGGCTATTATGTAGACACGTTCAGGATTTACAATACATTATTCATCCCGTGACACCTATAATATCGTTCGCTTTCAAGATTTTGACTAGGTTAATTGCAGTCTAATATTCTTGTCAGCTACAGCTTAGAGCCTTGTGTGTGGTTTAACATTTGTATTACAAGTCTGATAAAGTTAGGGCTAAACTAAAATATCGTAACAGTCTTTTCTCTTCGCGTAACTCCTTCGAATAACATGCCTTACTAGGTCACGTAATTAATCTACACTTCATTCCACTTCATCTCATTCATAACTCAATAAAAGTGACACGTGGTAGCAGAAATAAAATAGTAAAGATTTCGATTGTCTCTAGAGTGTTACTGTAGGATGAATGTAACCCACAGACGAGAATAGGTGACTCCTAAGGTGAATGCAATCGTCTTAGAGATGGAAGCCTATAATAATTAAGATTGCTTTCATCGTTGGAGGATTGATTGCTCTGCACAGACCTGACTGAGAGTATTTATATCACAGTACTTTATTGATCTTCATTATTCGTAATGCATTTCTTCTTCACGCTAAACTGAAATGAGTAAAAGTGTGACATTATGTAAATTGGGCAGGAAGGCACTTTAAGAACAATGGGATGAGTAATACAGTGTGGAAAGTATGTATGTATTGGAAAATGTGTTTATCCTTCACAAATTAATAATGAGATTATAGAAGAATGGACACGAAAAAATCAAGGGACGATAAGGAGAGGTGAAATATATATGTGCGTGTGTAATGCAGTGTTTCTCGTTCACATATCCATTATTGATTGTGATGACAGTGGTAGTGGTGATAGCGGTGGTGATGATTGTGACTGGGGTGGTGATGACGTCTTAGTTATGAAAGTGGTGACAGCAATAATGATGATGGTGATGACCGTAGTATTGATGATAATAGTGATGATGTGTGATGCTGATAGTAACGATGATAGTGATGGTGGCAGCAGTGAGTGATGGTGATAGAGGTGGTCATGAATGACTTATAAAGGAAAATACGCATTTTTTTACCCGATCAACATCAAGTATGTCTACCAGTGTTTTCTTTTTTCTTTATTTTTAATGCAAAGAAGAGGGAACCAAAGGCCAGGAGTCTGCAAATTGTGCCCTCCAAGAAAAAAAAAAAAAAAAAACAGAGCCAAATTCAAAATCAGTTCATTTCGAGATGCCTGGACACACTGTGTTTGAAAGACTGGAGATCGTAGGCAATAGGAAATACAGACGGAGGGAGGCAGTTCCAGAGATGACCTACTGCACATATAAAGATACCGGAGCCAACCCGACCCGGAATCACTTCTTTTTTTTTTTATGTTTCTCCCCGGAATCGTGCTAAGTCTGTTCTTCGCTCTGCTAAAATAATTTCATCCATACTAAATGCTCTCAACTCTCTAACTCGAATTCTTCCCGCTCTTTCTGGTACCTTGCCAAAAACCTTTCTAACAACTTAACCTCATCATCCTTCCCTCCTCTTTTCCACTCTGATGGCTCTGTAGCTATTTCTTCGACTGATAAAGCAGATCTCTTCGCTCAGACTTTCACCTCCAATTCCACCGCAGACGATTCAGGTGCTGTTCTTCCGTCACTTCCCCCTTCTGACTTCCTCATGGCTGACATTAAATTTTCTTCAGTTGATGTATTTTCTGCCATCACAGGCCTCAATACTAACAAGGCATATGGGCCTGATAGAGTCCCTCCTATTGTCCTCAAGAACTGTGCTTCTGTGCTTACACCCTGCCAAGGCGAACTCTTTCGCCTTTCTCCATCAACTTGTACTTTTCCTCCTTGCTGGAAGTTTACTCTCACTCAGCCAGCCCCAAAGAAAGGTGACCATTTCCAACCCTTTAACTATCGCCCAATTGCTTTAACATCCTGTATCTCAAAAGTTTTCGGGTCAATTCTTAATAGAAAAATATTCAAGCACCTTTCCTATCACAACCTTCTTTCTGATCGTCAGTATGGGTTCCGTCAGGGACGCTCCACTGGCGATCTTCTCACCTACCTTTCAGACTCCTGGTCATCCTCCTTTCGGGACTTTGTCGAAAGCTTTGCCATTGCACTTGACATCTCAAAGGTTTTTGATCGAGTCTGGCATAAATCTGTAATTTCCAAACTGCCCTCTTACAGTTTCTATCCTTCTGTCTGTGCCTTCATCTCTAGCTACCTTTCTAGTCGTTCTATAGCTGCTGTTGTAGACGACCATCGTTCTTCTCCTAGATCTATCAACAGTGGTGTTCCTCAGGGCTCTGTCGTATCACCAACTCTCTTCCTTTTGTTCATCAGTGACCTTCAAAGCTGTACATCTAACCCTATCCACTTGTAAGTTGATGACACCACCCTTCACCTTTCCATTCGATTCCCGCAAGACCCATCTCAGCAGTTACTTCAACAAACAAGGGATGAGGCTATGGCACAGCTAATGTCTGACTTGTCTTGTATGTCTGACTGGGTAAAAATAATCTGGTTGTTTTTAGTGCATCAAAGACTCAGTTCTTACACCTATCAACCCAGCAAAATCTTCCACAGGTGTATCCACTAATGTTTAATAATAGTCAGCTTAATCCTGCATCATCCTTGAACATGCTCGGGGTTTCATTCACTCGGGACTTATCTTGGAAAGATCATATTACATCTCTTGTAAAATCTGCTCCCAAGAGATTAGGTGTGCTAAGCCGACTCTGTTCCTGTTTTACCCCTGAACAATTGTTGACTCTACACACGGGTTTTATCCTGCCGTGTGTGGAGTACAACTTTCATGTGTGGGGAGGTTCACCACATATAGCTCTTCTCAATAGGATGGAGCCAAAGGCTTTTTGTCTCATAAACTCTCCTCCTCTTACTAGCTCCTTTGAACCTCTGTCTGTTTGCCGCACTATTGCATCTTTATCTCTTTTCTGTCACTACTTCAATGGTCACTGCTCCTCTGAATTGTCTGCTTGCATTCCTCCACCTCAACGACGGGCGTGTAGCACCCATCTAGCAGCAAACTCTCATCCTTTTTCTGTCCAACTCTCTCATGCAAGAGTTAACCATTACTCAAAGTCCTTCGTTTATGCAACAGGTCAACTCTGGAACTGTTTCCCTTTGTCTGTATTTCCTGCTAGCTATGATTTCCAGTCTTTCAAACGCAATGTGTCGAGGCATCTTGAAATGATTTTTTTTTTTTAATGTGAGGAAGAAGGAACCAAAGGCAACGAGCCTGCCTTCCAAGAGAAAAACAAAATACAAGAGAGAGCAAAATCCAAGATCCGATCATATCGAGATTCCTGGACACACTGCGTTTGAAAGACTGGAGATCATAGGAAGCAGGAAATACAGACAAAGGGAGACAGTTCCAGAGATGACCTGTTGCATAAATGAAGGACTGGGAGTAACGGTTAACTCTTGCATTAGAGAGTAGGACAGAAAAGGGATGAGAGTTTGCTGCTAGACGGGTGCTACGCGCACGTCATAGAGGTGGAGGAATGCATGCAGACAGTTCAGAGGAGAACTGACCATTGAAGCAGCGATAGAAAATAGATAAAAATGCAACAGTGCGGCAAAGAGACAGAAATTGAAAGGAGTCAGTAAGAGGAGGAGAGTTAATGAGACGAAAAAGCCTTTGACTCCACCGTATTGAGAAGAGCTGTATGTGGGGAGCCTCCCCACACATGAGAGTTGTACTCCATGCAGGGGCGGATAAAACCCCTGTATAGAGTCAACAATTGTGCAGGGATAAAGAAGGAACGGAGTCGGCCTAGCACACCCAATCTCTTGGAAGCTGATTTTACAAGATGTGTAATATGATTTTCCCAAGATAAGTCCCGAGTAAATGAAACCCCAAGCATGATCAAGGATGATGCAGGATTAAGCTGAATATTATTAAACATTAGTGGGTATACCTGTGGAAGATTTTGACAGGTTGATAGGTGTAAGAACTGAGTCTTTGATGCATTAAAAACAACCAGACTATTTTTACCCCTGTCAGAGATACGAGCCAAGTCAGGCATTAGGTGTGCCATAGCCTCATCCCGTGTTTGTTGAAGTAACTGCTGAGATGGACGTTGCGGGAATCGAACGGAAAGGTGAAGGGTGGAGTCATCAGCGTATGAGTGGATAAGGTTAGATGTACAGCTTAGGTCATTGATGAATAAATGGAAGAGGGTTGGTGATAGGACAGGGCCCTGTTAATAGATCTAGAAGAACGATGGCCGTCTACAACAGCAGCTATAGATCGACCAGAAAGGAAGCTAGAGATGGAGGCACAGATAGAAGGATAGCAACCGTAAGAGGGCAGTTTGGAAATTAAAGATTTATGCCAGACTCGATCGAAAGCCTTTGAGATGTCAAGTGCAATGGGAAAGCTTTCGCCAAAGTCCAGAAAGGAGGATGACCAGGAGTCTGAAAGGTACATGAGAAGATCGCCTTTGGAGCGTCACTGACGGAACTCATACTGACGATCAGAAAGAAGGTTGTGAGAGGAAAGATGCTTTAAAAATTTTCTATTAAGAATAGACTTGAAAACTTTTTGAGATACAGGATGTTAAAGCAATTGGACGATAGTTAGAGGGTTGGGAATGGTCACCCTTTTTTGAGACTGGCTGAATGAGAGCAAACTTCCAGCATGAAGGAAAGGTACAAGTTGATAGACAAAGGCGAAAGAGTTTGCCTAGGCAGGTGTAAGCACAGAAGCACAGTTCTTGAGAACAACAGGAGGGACTCCATCAGGCCCATATGCTTTATTAGTATTGAGGCCTATGATGGCAGAAAATACGTCAGCTGAAGAAATTTTAATGTTAGCCATGAGGAAGTCAGAGGGGGGAAGTGATGGAGGAAAAGCACCGGAATCGTCTAAGATGGAATTAGAGGAGAAAGTCTGAGCGAAGAGATCTGCTTTATCAGTCGAAGAAATAGCTACAGAGCCATCAGAGTAGAAAAGAGGAGGGAAGGATTATGAGGTAAAGTTGTTAGAAAGGTTTTTGGCAAGGTGCCAGAAGGAGTGGGAAGAATTCGAGTTAGAGAGTTGAAAGCATTTAGTACAGATGAAATTATTTTTAGCAGAGCGAAAAACAGACCTAGCACGATTCCAGGCAGAAACTTATAAATGATGTGGTTCAGGGGTGGGTTGGCTCCAGTACCTTTTATAGGCCCTCTCCTTGTTGCGGACAACATTAGAACAAGCGTGATTAAACCAAGGCTTTCGTGGCTTAGTCAAAGGATATGAGAAAGAAATGTATGCTTCCATGCCCGAGAGAATAACCTCTGTAATGCGCAAGGCACACCCAGATGGCTCCCGGCCACGGAACCAATAATCATTCCAGGGAAAATCAAAGAAGTACTGCCTGAGGGCCTCCCAATCCGCAGCTCCAAAGTGCCACAGACGACGTTTCTTTGGAGGGTCTGCAGGCCATACTGGAGCGATAGGGCAGGTTAAGGTGATAAGGTTGTGATTGGAGGAGCCCAACGGAGAGAAAAGATTAACAATGTAAACAGAAGGATTAGTTGTAAGGAAGAGGTCAAGTATGTTGTAGCTCTCTCCGAGGCAGTCAGAGATACGGGTAGGGTGCTGTACAAGCTGCTCTAGGTCATTAAGGATAGAAAAGGTGTAGGCTTGTTCACCAGGTGGATTAGTGAGAATTTGGCTCTCTCTTGTAATTTGTTTTTTTCTTGGAGAGAGTAGGACAGAAGAAGGATGAGAGTTTGTTGCTAGATGGGTGCAACGCGCCCGCCGTAGTGGTGGAGAGATGCAAGCAGACATTTCCAAGGACCAGTGCAGCAGCGACAGAAAAGAGATAAAGATGCAACAGTGCAGCAAAGAGACAGAGGTTGAAGGGAGCCAGTAAGAGGAGGAGAGTTAATGAGACAAAAAGCCTTTGACTCTACCTTGTTGAAAAAAGCTGTATGTGTGGACCCTCCCCATACTTGAGGGTTGAACTCTACATAGGGGCGAATATAATCCCTGTACTGCATAGAGTTAACAACTGTGCAGGGGTAAAGAAAACATGACGTCGGCTTAGCACACCCAATCTCTTGGAAGTAAATTTTACAACAGAGGTAATGTGTTTTTTCCAAGATCAGTTCTGAGAGAATGAAACCCCAAAGTATGTTTAATGATGATGCAGGATTAGTTGGATAATACTGAACATTTGTGGGTACTCCTGTGGAATATACCGTTAGGTTGGTAGATGTAAGAACTGATTTTTTGATGCATTAAAAATAACAAGATTGTTTTTACCCCACTCGGATATATGAGCCAAGTGTGACTGTAATTATTCTCAATCTGTATACACATCAGTGTGTACAGTATAATTTTCCAAGTTTAGGTGATGCTAGTGAGGGATACTATCACACGGTGGCACTGATATAACTGGCCAGGGGTGTCTGGTTATACAAACGTCCCTCCAATGCAAATATTCCCCAGCTTCATCCCAGTCCCTAAAAGAAGACTGGTACACTGCAACAGAAGGTTTGGATCAGCCTGAACTCTACAAGATGTATGTACAGATGAGACTGGGGCCACAACTACAATAGATTTAACGTCCCTAATTGTTGCAGGGTAATGAGGCTCCCTAGCACATCTTCCTTAACCTACCGAGTCCTAGAGTCATGCAGGTATGGTGGTTCCTACGTCTGCAGACAGCGCTGGAGCCATACATGTACAGTCTACAATTGCAACCAGTGTCAACACGCAAATTTTCAGATTTGTTGGGAGATGACTGGCATGGACACACATGCACACTTCCCGCATCTGTACCCACTTCCTATACCATCTGTGTACGCAATAAGAGTGTCCTTGGCTCAAATAGCATAGTTACTGATGAAAGAAATGAAGATCTCCTACCTCAACTCAGTGGGGGTCGGCGGCAGCCAATAAAGTCTATAGGTGTTACTCTGAGTTTTTAGCCGCCTGCTTAGGGAGAATCGACCTCAAAATCGACCTAAATGGCTTCTGTGATTACTTTTATGGTAGTTCTCTATGTTTTCTCATCATTTCTAACCTATCTAGCAAAAAAAAAAAAAAAAAAAAGAAAATTGGCTGGCATCACGCCTCCATGAAGGTCCAAAGTCTGCTGGCACACGGCGGGTTAATGAATTATTTTCCAAATACAGTACCCATTAATATCCTCTTTTCCTGCTTCTTATATCTTATTAATACAGACATTGGTTACATGCATAACACACAAGAATATGGTAACGGAGGAGAATAAGAAATAAACCAGCAGGAAAGAAAAGTAGTGAGCGTCCTATTCTCATGAGAATACTGCCCTAGCTGTTTGCCTCTTGAATATTTGTTCTCCTGTATATCTCTGTTTAATTACTTTCTATGCACAGTATTTTTCATCGTTTTTTGATGACGTCACAGCTGGGCTGAATGGAGTGAGCGCTCATATTGGTCAAGCGGGGAGAGGGCGTGACTTACCTCTCGTTGCAACATATTCTGTCTGTTTGTTTGTCTTCGTTTCTGCCTGTCTTTGTGTCTATGTAGCTGGAAAATGTAAAGAAAATTTGCGCAATAATTCATCATCAGAAGCGACACCCCCTGTCGCGCGTCCTTGGCATATACCCTCATCCTTTATATCATCCAGCCAGTTACTCTATTCCCGCCAGCCAACCAGAATTCCCGCTTTTACAGCCCACCCATACGTCACAGCGACACCCAACCACGCCTATCCCGTTACTGGTGGATTCAAGTTTGGTACAGTCCCTTTCAGGCTGATACACTGCCTTTTATATGTCTTATTTTTTTCTTCCTTTTTTTTTTTTTGTTTTTTTACTAAAACCGTTTGTGTTGTTATTTTCATACCGTTATTATTCTTCCTCTTCCTTTTCCTTTCTTCTTTCTTCCTTCTCTTCATCTTTTTCCTTTTCTTTCCTTCCTCTCTTCCCTTTGGGCCTATCTTCTTTGTATGGCTTGATAAAAAAAAAAAATGAGTTAAATGGCCAAAACATTTGTGAAAGATGTAGAAAATAAATGTACACAGAAAAAAGTGTTTGACTTTCTTTAAGAAAAATGACATGCTAGCTAGTGAAATTCCTGAGTATTTGAGATTCGTGAATCGTGGCGCTCGGGCCGTCCACGTGTGGATGCCTTTACCTGATTATCCTGTCTCATTTCCTAATCACTTATCACCCCACTATTCCCTGTCTCAAACAACAGTAAGACTTGTGGTGGTCAAACACGTGTTTCCCTGGACGCAGTGTCGGTCGTGTTGGTCAGCCACATATTGGTATTAGATGATGTGATCTTGGTTTTCCCCCTATCGTGAGTAGGCTGACAGTCAGACTGGGAGATTCTGTCTCGGCCATCTAGTATCCTCGCGGCCGGCAAGGAGAAAATTCAAGCTCCACGTGACATAATGTTAATTAAAAGCGTTTAGGGTGCGGTGCTACAGTACACTTGGCAGTAGCCGCCATGTACAAGACAACCAGCTGTGTTGTAGGCTACTATTCAAACTCTCACCCCCCCTCCCAACCTGACTACACCTGCACATACTGAGCTGAAAGGGTTAAGGGTCTTTGCAAGGTGTATTAATATTATAATCATTATTATTATTATTTTTGTAACCTTTCCTCCTCTTCCTTTCCCCCCTGCATCACCTCCCTTTCCCTCCTGCATCACCCTCCTTTCCCACCCACCCCTTTTCCTCCCCTCTCTCAAACTTCTTTCCCTCCCTCCGTCACCTTCCTTTCCCCCCTGCGTCATCCCCTTTTACCCCCTGCGTGACCTCCCTTGCCCTCCTGCGTCACCCTCCTTTCACCCCCTGCATCATCTCCTTTTCCCCCCCTGCATGATCTCCCTTTCCTTCCCTGCATCATCTCCCTTTCCTTCCCTGCATCATCTCCCTTTCCCTTTTTGCATCACACTCCTTTTCCCCTCTGCATCGTCTCTCTTTTACCCCCTGGGTGACCTCCCTTTCCCACGCTGCGTCACCTCCCTCTCCCCCCTTGCATCACCTCCCTTTTCCCCCCTACGTCACCTCCCTTTCCCCCCCTGCATCACCTCCCTTTCCCTCACGGCAGCAAACAGTGGTGGTGGTGGGGGGGGGGGTATTGTTTCACACGGCCAAAACAACCTATTGGCTTCAGTCTTTGGCTCAATTAGGAAATACATGACGAGGAGGAACAGAAATGCATTAACTTTCATTTTCTTTGAACGATTGCTCATTGGATAAGAGTAAGAGAAGAAATAACAAGACAGACTGACAGATAGCAATATGGATTAAAATTAGATCCATCAATAAATACCGTCATGCCTAGATTTACATTTCGATGAAGTGTGTGTGAAAGTTATTGTCAGCTTAGGGAGTGGCTGGGTTAAGAAGTGTTATGCATTTTGAACTTTGAAGGGGATGTTGATGTTACATGGACCATATCACATCTGCCCCTCATAACGAATGCTAACATAAATTACCTTCATATTAACCACTGTAGAAGTTGACATTAGAAAAGAGGCGAGGTGACTGGGCATACGGCAGGAGCTTCCTCCCAGTACTGGCAGAGGTGAGAGGGAGGGGAGGGAAGACGTAAGGAGCATATATACCAGCACCCTCTCGTATACATTCCTCATGACAGGACATTAACACCACTGCCATACCTAAATAAGTACAGAAGGCCGCCAATCGTCTGTTACCATAGCTGAGTGGGATTGGCTCTTGAACTTGACCTTTTGATTGGCTGCCTGTGGTGGTCTGTTTATTTACTGTCCGGGAGATGGTGGTGGTGAGAAGAGTAAGTGGAAGTGGAGGTAAAGGAGGAACACCAGATAACTCAGAAGAGACTATCTGACCTGAACCAATTTCATCAGAGAGGTGGTTGGAAGCGGCAGGGCAGGGAAGGTGGACAGAAGTGAGCCTACATACGTAGAAAGAATCACGATATAGATTATCAAAGATCGTTCTCTGTCGTAAATATGCTTAAGATTTGCATTTGTAGGAATGATAATAAAGGAAGTGCAGATTTTTCCCAAGTCTCTTGATGTGCCTTCAGAACTAGATACTAAACGAACGTTATGTGTTAACCCTGACTAGCAAGAGGGAACTAGCCTTTGCCGAGGTCACTCAGTGAGGTAACATTGCGATAACTAATCGTGTTTGAGGATAGAGCATAAAAAAAAAAAAAAAAAAAAAACTTTCTCAAGCTTATCATCCCTTGTACTTTCTCTTTGTCGCTAATCAATGGTGAGTAGTGTTCGAAGGCAAGCGATTGTGTGCTGTGATGTGCTGTCCATATACTTCAGTGCAAGCCACGACACTGCGTCCAAAACCAGGACAGGTACAGCGGGGAGGGAAGGGAAGGGAAAGCTTAACACCCTCATGCCATAATCAATTTGGTTCATTCCCACCGTAGTTTAATGAAATGACAGTAGCCTTCGTGCATTACCTTTTAGGGATTTCACGCCATCGTCACTTAATAATTGTCTATCTATCTATCTATTGCCAGACGCCATAATCCCGTGAGGGGTGGCCACAAACAAATGGCCTCCATATCGTCCTGTCCCCCACCATATCACTGCCCCGTTCCCAGCTCACACCCCCTCTCTCACCTCTCCATTCCATCCCTCCATCCCATCCTTGGCCTCCCCCTCCCTTTTCCTCCCTCCACCTCACTCATATACACTCTCCTCGTTAGTCTTTCACGCTCCATCCTCTCTACATGGCCAAACCACCTCAGAGTGTTTATCCTAACGCTTCCTATCACATTCACAACCACACTACAACGATCCATCACTTCCTCATTTGTCAATCTGTCTCTCCATGTGACTCTACATGCTCCTCTCAAATAACTCATTGTGTTCTATCAAAATAATTAAAAGTTTCATTTACAAATACTGACACTGAAGCTGGGATCAAAGCCATGTCCGTAGCTACACATCTTGTCTGTTCCATCTGCCTGCGTCTCAAAAACGGTTTACGTTTAGACACGCTTCTTTCCCCACTCTCATCTTTTAGCGTCTTTCCTCAATCATTATCACTCCTCCTTACTCCATATCTCTCCGGAGTGTTACTGTGAGAGCAGGTGTGGGTGTAGACCTGGAGGGTAACAGTATATTTTTGTCACTGTACCGTTCACTGTCACTCACATGTTGAATGTGGGTGTGGATATGAGTGTGGATGTGGGTGATGATGTGCATTTGAAGGATAATACTACGGCTGTCACTACTTTGAAATATCATCCACTTCCTGAGCAAGGATAAGGATAGGAGTGTGGACGTGGGTGTGGATGTGGTTATTGGTACGGGTGAGAGTGCAGGTGCGGGTGCGGGTGTGGATGTTCGTGGGTATGGGTGAGGGTGCTTTCATGAGTATGGGTGTGGATGTGGGTGACTGAGGGTGTGGATGTGAAGGTTAAAGGTACACTCACTATTAAATACTTTTACTATTAACTATTTTGTTACTCAAATCCTGACTAGGGATGTGAGTGCTGATGTGGATATGGGTGTGGGTGTGGGTGTGGGTGCAGATGTGGATATGGGTGTGGGTGTTGTGGGTGGTAGTGATAAAGCTGTCACTACACCCTCACCTCACGCCATCAATCATGTCCCAGCTGCCGTCCGACTTTTACTGCGGGATCATTTGAGCGCGACAGCGGTGACAGGGAACAACACAAAGATGAAGAACAGTAAGGGGAAGACGCCTGTAGAGAACCAGAAAGAGGGATGGCAGGACAACGTAAATATGGAATGTGAGGAAAAGGTTGATGACGACTGTGATGATGGACAGACTCGTGACCAGTGAGTCATTAGCGTCATTGACCGATTCCCCTCACTTTAACACGAAACACGCAGCCACATACATGACCAGCTTTGATGCATCGTTTTATTGGAAATTCGGGCAGTGTTGGTAGCATTTCATCAGAATTGTTGAAAATCGGAAGGAGGAAAGCGTGACGTTGGATAAAAGTTGTTAGTGAGTAAAGGCAAAATCTGCAGATCTTTTTGTAGAGCAAAGAATGTGTAAGTCAATAAAAAGACAGGTTGGATTATCTGAAGCGAGATTTGCCTTTAGTCTACAAAGCCAGTATCTACGTGTAATAACATAAGATTTGCCGCTACCACAGACAACCCAGCTACATTCCTCGTCAGTCGCCATATTCCCGCCCATTGTTCTGTTTGTACTCTTATACTGAGGCAACAGCAAACAGGCTGTATTAGCAGTGACTGTTAACACATGCCACTCTTTGGCACATTTCTTCACCGAGGATCAATGAACCTTTATGCTGTCTGATGGTGGTGTGGGGTTAATAAACGTTACAATTCTGCCTGTATGAATCTGTTAATGGGATGGCAGAGCACACACACACACACACACACACACACACAGGTTTAATCAGACTGGATGCTGAACTAGATTTATGCTTTTGTCCATGCACAAAATGGCAAGAACGCTGTTTGGTTTGTGGTGACAGATACACGCGATATTTTCACTATAGATATGCCGTAACAATGCTTCAACTCTGACTACGTACCATGACTATCTGCTGAACAAAATCGTCAGCAGATAACCAGATTAAGATAATTGGGATCTGTCATATCAGTTAAAGTGCTGGAGAATGAAGTCAGTCCATGGCATTCGAAAAACGTTAGCGAGCGACAGACGGACAGGGTCACTCACAGAGATGCTCCTGGGCCTAAAAATTTACCTCACCCCACCTTTATGAGTAGATAGGAACAAGGGGTGGGTTGATGATGATGGATGAGGTGTCTGTTTTCCGTTTGTTTAACTATATATTCAAGAGTCTTTTTTATCAATTGTCAGACGCATCATGAACGATGGATTGTCTTCCTCAGTTTCGTTCCTTTAATTAACACCACTCCACTGACTTCCTCCCGACTAAAACAGTAATGCGACACTTGACCAAGGACGTGATGCCCTGTTCGCAATATTGATAGTTATACTGTGTGTGTGTGTGTGTGTGTGTGTGTGTGTGTGTGTGTGTGTGTGTGTGTGTGTGTGTGTGTGTGTGTGTGTGTGTGTGCGTGCGTGCGTGCGTGTGTACTGGTCGTACTACATTACGCCGTAGCCTACTTTCCCTATACTCACACCACCGCTACTGGTGTTGAACCATCCGTTACAAGCGACTGTGATGATGGTGGGCGGGTTTAATGGAGGTGGAAGCCAGAGATTATGTTAAAAATAATAAATGCATAGTAGATGAACTGAACGGGGTGGCAGCAAGTGTAATGATGATGATGATGATGATGACGATTATGACGATGGATGGGAGAGTAAGATGTCGTATGTAGTTAGACAGAACCACTTATATCAGGGGTTCCCAAACACGGGGTCCTGACCCCAATTGGGGCCAGATGTTTCAGAAAGGGTCGCACATGGATCGTGGGGTCGATGGGGTCACATGGAGGTCATGCGAGCAAGTAGGTCTACATGCCCAGAGTCTTAAACCTATCAGAATTAGAGCAACACCCTTACAACAACTAGCACTTTCTTCATTGATATTAGATTGCAAAAGTCGATATTATGTGCTAATGCACACCGTTGTCAGATGGCTTTCAAGGGGACATTGGAAAGTTTTTTCCTTCTTCGGTGAACTGTTCACCCTCCAACAAGATCACGCCCACAAGAATGCTGAATATTTCCGTGATCTTCACTTCCTTGCTGGCCTTGCACTTCTGACAGATGTATTTGATCATGTAAATAAATTCAGTACTGAACTTTAAGGAATATGTAACTAGGTGTTTGAACTTTAGAGTACAATTCAGACTTTCATGAGCAAGCTGAATCTACTCTAAGGTCAGGCTGAAACAGATAACCTTTTCCATCTCTTCATGGAATTCACAGCTACGATGGATGTGGATTTTGAAGACATGCCGGATCTCACGGAGGTAAAAAAGATGTACAGGAATATTTACAGAAACCGGAAGAATGTTAATCACAGATTCACTGATTTTCTTAGCGACTCTTTTTATTTTGTTCAGTTTCCATTCAAGACAAAGGTGGAACAGTGCAGTTCTTTTGCGCTCGAAATGGCAGAGTTACGGACTGACAACGAGGCAAGGGTGAACTTTGACGTCTGTGATGACCTGGCAGAATTCAGTATCTCCCTGTCAGAGAAGCATTCAGTGAAAAAAAAAAAAAAAAAAGTTCGCAAGGTTTTGGTACAGTTTGGTTCAACCTATGTCTCTGAGGCAGGTTCCTCATCAATGTTGTTTATAAAAAATGATTACCGTAACAAGATTTCAAACATGAACTTCGAAAATTACATGCTGTGTTGCTTAACGTCATATAGCCCTACTCGCAGGTACAGTAAAAAAAAAAAAAATCGAATGAGTATATAATTCCGTTATATACGAAATATGGCACACATTATATGACAGGGCTATAACTTAATGAAAATATGTATTCTATTGTTTTATCTCAGAGTTTTACTATATTTCTCGAGGTTCATAATTTATGACCTCTGTAATATCATATATTTCTGTTAACTTGGAGTACACGCTTTTGAGATAAAACAATATAACATATTTTTTCTCAACCTTGCTTAATAAACATGTTCTTTCTTATTTTTTACTATCTATCTATCTATCTATTGCCAGACGCCTCAATCCCGTTTGGGGTGGCCACAAACAAACCGCTTCCAAGTCGCCCTGTCCCCCGCCATTTCACTGCCCTGCTCCCAACTCACACCCCCCTCTCTCATATACCTCTCCACCCCATCCCTCCATCTCATCCTCGGCCTCCCCCTCCCTCTTCCCCCCTCCACCTCACTCACATACACTCTCTTCGTCAGTCTTTCACCCTCCATCCTCTCCACATGGCCAAACCACCTCAGTGTGTTCCTCATAACGCTTCCTATCACATCCACATCCACACCACAACGCTCCTTTATATCCTCATTCGTCAGCCTGTCTCTCCACGTGACTCCACAGGCTCCTCTTAAATAACTCATTTCCACTGCTCTCACTCTTGACTTGTGTCCTTCCAACAATGTTCAAGCTTCACTTCCGTACGTTAGAGTTGGTATCACAATACTGTCATGTAGTAACTTTTTCACTTCCATGCTCACTTCCCTGTTTCTTATCACTGCTTTCAAGGAACCAGCAACCTTTCTTCCCTGCTGTACCCTTTCAAGCACTTCACCCTCCAAACCTCCATCCTTACTCATCACACTACCCAAATGCTTAAACGTACTCACATTTTCCAATTCCTCACCATCTAACCTCGCTGTACATTCACTAACTTCACCCCTCTCTCAAAGACCATCACTTTACTCTTCCCTACATTCACCTTTAGGTTCCGTTTCTTACACACTCTCTCAAACTCATCCACCAAGCCTTGCAGCTCCCCTTCGTCTTCACTCAACAACACAGTATCATCTGCAAACAACAGTACAGGGAGTTTCCAAAAACTATCCTCTCTCACCAGGGCCACTCCAACATCCACTACCCTACCTTGTACCTCTTTTATTACCCCATCCATGTACAGATTGAACAACCATGGAGACATGACACATCCCTGTTTCAAACCAACTTTCAAAGAGAAAAATTCACTTAGTTCACCATCCACACGCACTGCAGCCTTCGCACCATCGTACGTACTCTTCACAGCATTCAACAACTTCCAATCTACTCCATATATTCTTAACACTTTCCACAATCCTTGTCTATCCACCCTGTCATATGCTTTCTCCAAATCCATGAAAGCCGCATACAACTTCTTTCCCTTCTCTAGAAACTTTTCCACTAAAGATCTAAGAATGAATATCTGATCTACACAACCTCTTCCCTTCCTAAAGCCTCCCTGTTCTTCTCCAACTAATTTCTCTGTTCTTTCTCTAACTCTGTCTATAAGTATCCTACCATACACATTCCCTATTATACTAAGAAGACAAATGCCCCTATGATTACCACACACTTCTTTTTCCCCTTTTCCTTTGTACAAGGGAATAATTATACCTGACTTCCAATCCTCCAGGACTCTACCTTCCTCCCAGGCCAATCTGCACATCTTCCACATCCATTCTACTACTATCTCTCCCCCATGCTTCAGCATTTCACCACACACTCCATCAATTCCTGGGGCTTTCCCCGATTTAACTTTCTTCATTGCTTCCACAACTTCTATCCTACTGATTTCTTCCTGTCTTCTCACCTCCATCCTTCTCCCAGCCATTCCCCAGCCACTTATACTCGCATTACTTCCATCCTCTATGTTCAACAATTCCTTAAAGTGTTCTCTCCATCTGCTCACTTTTTCTCCCTTCTCCACTAGTAATCTACCATTTTTATCTTTCACTCCCCTGCTAACTTCACTGCCACCCTGTCTTACTCTTTTCACTTCTCTCCAGAACATTTTCTTACAGTCCCTCCACTTTACACTCAAATTCCTTCCAAATTCCTCATCCACTCTCTTCTTACTCTCTCTTACTAATCTTTTCACCTCTCTCTTCCTTTCCACATATAACTCTCTCTTCCGCCTCTCAACTTCTTCCACGCCCCTATTTCTCACCCATTCATTGTATGCTTTCTTCTTTTGTGCCACAGCCTGTTTCACCTCTTCAGTCCACCACGCTGTTCCTTGCACCCCTCCGCCTTCTCTTCCTTCCACACACCACATCACATGCTGCACATATTTCTTCTGTAAATATCTTACACACACCTTCCACGTCTCCCATCTGCTCCAATTCATATTTGCCCAATCGTTCCTCCACTTCTCTCTTATACTCTGCCTTTTTCTCATCCTCTTGTAACCTTTCCACTCTCCTTGCAACTACTCCTTCCTCTCGTCTTTCCCTTCTTCTATTCCTCCATCTCACTTGCATCCTAATTCTGGCCACCACCAAGTAGTGGTCGGAAAGTCCACTCCCCCAGCCTCTATACACTCTTGCATCCTTTACACATCTTCGCATCCTTTCATCCACACACACATAATCAATCATTGCCTTCCTTTCATTCAGTTCACCACCCACCCTTCTCATCACTCGCCTTGTATACCTGTGGATCATTTTATGCCTGAAGAGGGTATTGGCTATCACCAACCCCCTCCCAGCACAAATGTCCACTAACGCACTCCCATTCTCATCTATCTCGGCAGGCACACCCCACTCACCAACTATTCCATCCACCTTCACATTACCAACTTTACCATTCATATCACCAATCAAAAACACTCTCTCATTCCTTCCAAACTTTTCCATGCACACTTCCACATTTGTCCAGAACTCTTCTCTCACTCTTCTAGCACGATCTTGCGTTGGCGCATACACACACACAATCACCCACATTTGTATTCCAACTTTCAACTTTACCCACACAATCCTTGACCCAACTGATCCATACTGTCTTATGCTCTTCTTCGATCTTTTACTCACAACTATACACACTCCTTCCTTTGCCCTCTCATTCTCATCTACTCCTGCACATATACCCCATCCATACTCCCATTCTCTCACACTTTCTCCTCTCCATTTTGTTTCAGTTATTCCACATACATCCACTTTCGCACCCTCAAGCACCTGGACAATCTCTCTCTCTTTCACCTCATCATTCGCTCCTCTTACATTCCATGTACTCATTACCAAGTCCTTTGTCCGGTCCTGGGTCGTCATCGTTTGGTCAGTCCTTGTCCGAGGCTTCTTGTTTGTTTTTTTAGTTAGTTGTTTTCCGGGGAGGGGCACTAACCCTCCGCCAACCCTTTTAGTCGCCTTTTACGACAAGCAGGGATACTGGGGGAATATTCTTGGAAACCCCCCTACCCCCAGGGGTATTTTTTACTGCTTGCCAAAAATAAACAGATTTGCACTACGTAATTTTACTATGTTCAACAAAATTTTTGCAGTAACTTTATATTTTATATTTTACATGAAATTACATAAATATGTAAAAAGTATGTCTGTTTTATTTATATGCAAATACAAACATATAATCAAATATGCTAAAAAACTGTATGCCCAGCAGCTAATTCATACATACTATATATATATATATATATATATATATATATATATATACACACACACACACACTAATTCAGGGACAGATCCACGGGGAGGCCAGGAGAACACGTGCCCCCGCACCCCCCCCCCCAGGCGTTTTTGTACTGGAGTGGGTCGCACTGGAAGAGCAACAAGTCCAGATTGGGTCGCAATGGAAAATTTTTGGGAATCCCTGACTTATATTGTGTAGCAGGTGGGTCTTCGCGTATACTTTAGAAATACAGGGCGTTCATTAATTATAACTCCGCAGTATCTGCGTCGAGTTTCATGCTTTCTCTTGTTCATTTGGAATTACTAAGCAGTTGAAAATCTAGACTAAATATCGTTTTTATTTTTATGACGTTAATCTGAAAGTGCTGAAGGGTTTTCGTTCCTTTATGTTACGGTTTTTCTGATTGCCAAAACAAGATTTGCTCATTTTGTGCAGTTTCCCTGCACTTGCAGAACCAGACTTTGACACGTAATACTTCTTTGATTGCTACGATATATGTGAGGACGAGTGAGTGAAGACAGGAAGGAAAGGTAGAAGATTTGGTAGAATGAACTGAAGTTATGTCTGGGTTGGCTCTGCGGGGATATGTGTCAGAAGAAAGATGGGAGGGCTAGCGACATCTCTCTACTTAAATCTAACACCTTTTCCACTCCTCTGTTCATCCGATGCCTTCCACATTGTTTTCTTCTTCATATCTATGTCTGTTCTTGTTCACTCGCTCCCATTTTTTCTTCTCCATCCCCCCACCCCTTCTTCTTGTCTTTATCACGCTCATTTCCCTTTACTCTTCGGTTCCTGTTTTATTTGCCCTCCCTCGTCTTCCGTTGTTTCAGTTCAGTTGCCATATCAGTAAACGTAGCCTTGTCCAGACCGCTTTTTCCCTCCGATTTCACACGGCTATTTTTTTTTTTTCTTTAACCGTGAAGGACGAACGGACAGGCACTGAAACAGACAAACTTGTTCTCCCTGCTCCAATGCACTGACAGGGAAAACATCGTGTATTCTGGTGTGAGGTGGCTTGGGTTATGTACTTCGTGTCGTTGATATATTGCCAGGATGTAACGTGTATTTCTGGGTCATTATTTCGGTGAACACATGATGCTCGGTGAATCTACAGGTCTTGCAGCTTGCTGAAGAAAGTATGATAAAGTTTTTCTTTAACCCTCCGTTGGTGCGGCGGGGTATGTCATACCCACAGTCACATTTCCATGCATATATCTTTTGTCTGGTAGAAGTGATACTGCTACCCGCTCATGTAATTTCTTGTTATCCCACATCGAGTTGATCCATGAGTACTCTCAGTTTCCTAATGATCAGAGACGGGAGCGGACAGCAGGTAAATGCATCTGGGTATATACCCAAAAGTTCCAGTAATTTGGGGACAATGCCATGTCCTAAAGCAGAACAATCGAAAACGTGAAAATTTTGATAACTACTTATTATTCTTATTGAAACACGTCATTTCAAAGTGTTTTGTCACACCAACCATGAAAACAGGTGTATGTAGGTGTGGGGAGATTACTAGGCTGTGGGGAGATAAAGTAGGCTGTAGGGAGTAGGCCTATAGGTACGAGGGTTGGAAACAACCAACTTTCCGCATGAAAAGAAAGCACTTCAGTGTGATCTGTAACATCTACCATGAAAACAGGTGTGTATGTAGGTGTGGGGAGATAACTATTGTGGGGAGTAGGCTTACAAGGCCTTGGTGGTACCTGGGGAGAAAAATTTCAGCAACAACCAAATTCTCTTGTGGAAACCCTCCGTTTGTCATACCAACCATGAAAACAGGTGTGTATGTAGGTGTGGGGAGATAAAACAGGTGTTGGGAGTAACCCTACAAGGCCTCATAGTCATTAAAAAACTAACACATATATAAATGTTTATAACCACCAAGGACATCAAAATAAAATTGAATAATGCTATAGATGCATTTTTCTGGTACAAGCTGTTCAAGGAAAGATGAACGTCCATTGAAGACAATGACCGTATGACCGTTCTGGACGACCGTCAACGGCAACAGCACCAGAAAACGTCGAAATGTTCGTCAGGCTATCCTTGCAGACCATAGACGATCTATCCATGATGTTTGTGATATCGTAGGACTGTCGTACGGGAGCGTGCAATGAAATTTGTCCGACGTGTTGGGCATGAGAGATGCATCGCTGCAAAATTTGTGCCAAGACTGCTGCATGATGAGCAGAAGGCACATCGCGTTGCAGTATGCAGGGAGCTCAAGAATCAGGTCAGAAATGACGCCACCATCATCTCCAACGTCATAACTGGTGATGAATCATGGGTTTATGGTTATGACCCGGAGACAAAGCAGCAGTCATCGCAATGGAAGTCTCCCAATTCACCGAAGCCGGAAAAAAGCATGTCAAGTTCGCAGGAATGTCAAGTTGACGTTGATCGTTTTCTTCGATATCCAAGGGATTGTTCACAAGGAATTCGTCCCACCCAGTCAGTCTGTCAGCGGAAAGTTTTACTGTAAAGTTTTGCAGCGGGGACATTGTCATGATGCAGGACTTGGTCCTGCATCATGACAATGCCCCCGCCCACACATCAATTGTTGTCCAGCAGTTCCTGGCTTCCACTAACACGGTAGTCATTCCCCACCCACCCTATTCGCCTGACCATGCCCCCTGTGACTTTTTCCTGTTTCCCAAGCTGAAATTACGACTGAAAGGGCGTCGATTTGACTCGATTGAGGAGATCCAGACAGAATCGCAGGAGGTGCTCAAGACCATCATGCCTGAAACCTTCCACGGATGCAGGGACTCGTGGAGAAAACGCTAGGACCACCTTATACATGCCCAAGGGGACTACTTCGAATGCAACAGTGAGAACTAGGAGGTAAGGTAACTTATTTTCCTACAATATTCAAATTACTTGAACTTTCAAGTAGCACCTCTTAGGTACCACTGCATGGTTATATATATGAATTAATATATTTTCTTTATGCAAATTACACTGAATATGTTGCTCTGTGAAGCAAGTACATTGGAATGAAAATATGTCAGCTTATGATAAAACACATGACAGGACCTGTATGTTAGTCTGTGAATTCAATACATGAAAAGTATAATTATGAAATAAATTTCATAATTTCTTGTGTTAATAATATTGCTTTCTTGTCCAGTTAGTATAATAAAATGGTTATCTTTTAAATAAATTGTGCAAAACCACAAGTTGTTAAAAACAAGTGAGAATAATACGAAAAAGAGCCTGGGGTATATCATATCCCACCTCACTAACGACAATAAATTTCAAGCCATACCAATGGAGGGTTAATTGTTTCCCAAAATCATTAGTATCGCTATCAGAACGAGGACGAGGTAATCATCATTTGGTGCATTCGACCGGCAAATAACTCCCTGTTTTCATGAGGATTTTACTGGAGTGTGGCATACAGTGTGGGCTCCCTTGCCTGACTGGCCAGACTATTAAAGCCATAATGCGCTGCCCACTCGCCTTATTTACTGCCCTAACATGATTCCAGTAATGTTGGTGAGGACGCATTGATGAATTTACGAGCTATTCTTCACGACCTGTTCATCAACGTCATGCATGGTAAAAGATCATGGATAGTGAGGTCAGCACGGGGTAATACTGAGCTCACACACTCCTCCTTGCTTGCCTTGCCTGTTTACTCCATGACGTTACTGGTAGTGAGGCCAGTACAGGGCAGTGATGAAGTCATTCTAACTGCCTAACAAGCTTAATCCACCCTTCCAACATGCTTGTGACAAGCATGATGCGTTTTGAAGCTAGTACAGGGTTGGCAAATACTGAGATATATACAACCCCACAGTCACTCCAACCTCTATGAAAGCCTGCTTGTCTACACAACAATATTATGGATTGTGCAACCATTACAGTATAGTAAAGATTTCACGCATAGTACCACCACACAGTATACCCCTCTCTCCCTACATACGTGTCAGCCTATATACCTGCCTGTCTGTACCATAACATTAGGGTAGTAAAACCATTGCACAGTAATAATAAGCCCACACATAGTACCATGACGAATTACATCTTTCTCTCCCTCTCTGCCTCTCTCCAAATCTACATAACACGTCTCTCCTCACGTATTTCTCTTTCATTTCTTTCTTAACCTTTCATTCCCTCCTTTTCTTTATGCATCACATCCAATACTCACTGCCACTTCCACCTTCTCACATCATGTAATATTTTGACCACACCTCCATTCTTACCTTTGGTGTTTGTAATATTTGATTTTCATTTCTCTCCACACATGCCTTTCACACTCGTTCCTCAGCTGACACCAGCGCATAAGATACGGTTTCTCACTATTATTCCACTCTCGAGAGGCCCCTGCAGCATCTCCCCATCTTTGTCGATTCTGGCAAGTGGAACCGATATGATGGGATCACTGGCAAGTTGCATTCTTGCTCTGACATTGTCAGCCCGAGAGGTGACTTACTTGACGCCGGTCATTGAAGTTGTTGATATGAGATGACACCTGTGATATGGCCCCTTAAGACGAGAGAAGAGATATAGTTGAGGGTCTCCAAGTTGTACGAAGCTGAGACGATAGCAGAGATAAGCCTTGAGGTTCCCACGTTGGAAAAAAGATGGCGTGCTGAGACTAGTAGAGATAAGCCTTGGGGTTCCTAAGATGGGCTGAAGATGGCATGCTGAGACTAGCAGAGATAAGCCTTGGAGTTCGCAACTTGGGCTGAAGATGGCGTACAGAGACTAGCAGAAATAAACCTTGACGTTCCAAAGATGGGCTGAATGTGGCGTGCAGAGACTAGCGAGATGAGCCCTGGGGTTCCCAAGATGGGCTGAAGATGGTGTGCTGAGACAATAGGAGAGATAAGTCTTGAGGTCGCTTGGTCGTTACCTGTTGGCTATGACCCATGGCTTGGGACATGTTTTGGTGGCCGGCACGTTAGTCATCGTCGCAGTATGATGTGATCATACGTCCCTCTCCGTGGCCTTGGGTTGGCTACACGGATGCGAGGGAGGCTTGGCAGGCCGAAAGCTATGCTTTACATCGCCACCTTATGATAAACATAATTGTCCATCTTTACTGACCTTTCATCTGTCATTATGTCCATTCATCTGTGTAACTCTCCATCGATTTACCAGTTACATATCTATTGTCATCTGTATCAGGCATCAGGCAGCCTTGTAGGTGATGACAGAATAAGCAAGGCAGATAGACATTAAGAAGAACCGTATGCAGTGTAATGTATACACACACAAACGTGTGTGTGTGTGTGTGTGTGTGTGTGTGTGTGTGTGTGTGTGTGTGTGTGTGTGTGTGTGTGTGTGTGTGTGTGTGTGTGTGTGTGTGTGTGTTACTGGTACTGTCTTTCTGTCTACTCATTCCGTCTTCATCTTTAAGGTAGCCAGTTGCCAGTTATAGAATCCTGGAGATCAAACAGAGTGACCGTAACAAAAACAAGCTTGTCACTCGCCACTGACTGTTTCTTCCATCCGCCACTGCACTTACTGTATAAATAAGTGTAATTCAGGGGAAGAACTGAGTAGTTCCCGATTTTTGAGACTCTCTCGGTTATTCTGCTGCTCTCCTTCAGTGTGCGTGTGTGATGGGGGGAAGGAAAAATTTAGAATCCTCGAGCTGGCCTGGGGTGGGTTGCAATAAAAAGCTCGTTTTTGGCTAATCCAAAGATCTATGGTGCCACAGTGGCATGGCAGGGAGAGCACTGCCGGCTTAATCATCCGACCCTAACCCACAATTATCAGGCTTGGCCGAGTGAATTATGTCTGATTCGACAATGCACTGCACCTCCAGATCCGACCTCCTCCACATCATTATCCGGCCCGGTTTGTCCATTATTCCGGACCTAACCTTCCAGGTCTGGCATACTACACACCTTCGTTACTAGGCCCGGTGTGGCCATTTTTTCTGTATTTGACGCAGATCTGACAAGCCGCTGAACTGACAGATATTTAAGACCAGAAATTTTGGAATTTTTGAAGAGAGAGAGAGAGAGAGAGAGAGAGAGAGAGGGAGAGAGAGAGAGGGAGAGAGAGAGAGAGAGAGCGTGTTCCTCATTATCACTTAATCATTCTGTGGAATCTCTGGTAACCATAGGTGAATTGTTTCCTTTCCACCAAAGAAAAAAAAAAGGTATGTCCTCACCAAGAACATTCTTTCTTACAAAATGCCTTGAAATGGGAAGATCTTGTGTTTTTGCAACTTTTTTCCTGTGACTGGTGTGTGGCCACTGTAGTGTCTGGTGGTTTTATATGAAGTTGTGCAGAATATACATCACATTCATTGCTGATCACACTTCCTTAGCTTGCTGACCTGCTATGCCTCACCCCAGCAAACACTTTATTTTGACATCTACAAGCTTTTCGTGCTATTTTATACTACATGCAACACAAGACATTGCAAGAGTGTTAAGGTTCCATAATGTATTGAGAAACAGGTAAGCCTGCAAGAGGAAAGTCTAATCAACCTTGATTTTTACTCTAAAAATATGTATTGCCACATAATCTGACATAAACCCTTCAGCTATTATGAAGTATGTCATTAAGTCTTACTTTCTTCTACAGAAAGCGACTCATATCTCAAAATTTCGTGTTCTTTACAACGTTGTAACTCTCCCACTTGCCAGCTTATAAAGATTATAATATGTACTCGTACGTACAAAAAGAACAATAAAATAAAGGATGATTTTTTTCATATTTTTTTTATTACGTAACATTTTATATTAAAAAGTCAGTTGTGTAAAATGTTGGATTTTTCCTTTTTCTTAAATTCTGGAATTATTTTGCCCGTATGAAACAAGTCGAGATAATTAGTTTACAACATTTGGTTCCATTAGTACCGAGAAATTCGCAAGCATATCTGATGAAAACGACGCGATGTATTAACAGCCAGCTTTTTAATCATTTTTTTTCGTTTATTTTTTTTCTGTGGGGAAAAAATATATGGCCACTTTCAGTCAGACGTGCTGGTTCATCTATTTACTTGAATGCGTAACACAGTCAGTATAACAAATTGGGATGATCCATAAAGAAAATAAATAAGCGGCGTCTGATCCTCTTAATATCAGTATGGAGTTAGCGGAGGCCCGGCTGACATTATCTGGCATGTTGATGACACCGAATATAATGACCAGTAAGTGATTTTTGGAAAGATGACACACACACACACACACACACACACACACACACACACACACACACACACACATACACACACACACACAATCTCGATAAGAAGTAACTTCTACACCAACTTATTTTACCATCAATTTGTTACGAAAAAACAAGCATGGACTTAAGATGGAGCGTCCCCTCCAATCTAGAGAGAATTTTTCTTTATGTCCAACGTAACTGCAACCGTGCATCCTAGGCGACAGTTCAACTCAAGGGGGGCTGTAAAACAAAAAGTTCCGGGTTGATGAACAGAGCAAGACGAACTTTGTGTCCTTAAATTTCTGTCACCATTATCATTAACATTTCATGCCTCACTAATACATGAAAAGGGAGGGACCCAAAAACAGGAGAGTGAAAGAACAGAATTAGAATTTTCATCAGAGCACCCATTCAAATAGTGTAAAAAAAAAAAAATAAAAAAAACTATAGATTAAATTAAGTAAGTTTAGCTACGGTCATGTCCTAGAGATGTTGGGTTCAGGAATATGGACAGTATTATGACGGTTAGTTATTGGTAAAATTCGTTTTTTCTGTCCAGTAAAAATATATACGATAATACCCTCTTACCAGTGTCTCTTTACATACTGAGCAAAGCCCAGATGCATTTGGGCGTTGTCGGTGTAGCCTGCTGGACACAATCTGGCCCCGCCCTGTCCCGCCCTGGTGTGGTGTTGGAGGTCACTTCCTCGCCATACGAATATATAGGGGGTTCTTGAAATCTCATTACCAGTTTAATACTTTATTTTCCAAGGCACATCGAAATACAGTTATAAAGCATGAACTGTCCGAAGGATGCTGTCTACAAGTTTAGATTTGCCATATGAAACAAGAATGAGCACCAAGGGTGCAACACCTGCACCCTGCAGTATATTCAGGCCAAGGCAGAACCATCAACCCCGCTCGTTGGACTGGACCTTTGACTGATTGCTTTCAAAATCAATTTCATCTGTATCGGACCCTCAACTCATCCACTAAGTTTGGTTAAAATCAGAAAAATAGTGATTACATTGTCCTTTGGCCTTTGGCTTATTATCATGAAAATAGAATAACTTCATTCTTCATTAACCTTGAACCCTTCCAACAAGTTTGGTACAAATCGATTAAAACAATTTCAATTAAACCCTGTCTTGTGATAACTGACCGACTGTTGTAAAAAGAAGAATCTCATCATCCCCTCCCCCTGTCTCTGAATTCTACAAAATTTTGTCATAATCGTATCAGAACTCTTAGAGTTGACCTATGACCCTTTTTGGCTAAAAGTTAGTGACCTGTTCCTCTGATGATTCTTATTCATTTTGCTGCATTCGGTGTAAGTTCATTAAATAGTTTTTCCATTATATTACTAACAGACAGACATACAAGTGAACTGAACCAGACACAACCCCATTGCACATTATTGCGCAGATATAAAAAAAAAAAATGCGATATGAGTACCGCGGGTGATCCAGGCATAGAGGACGTGGACATACGAGACGGAGATGTACCACAGAGGCACAGAGGATCTGTGACAAACCACCAGTACTTATCTGTATTATAATGATCTGATTTCTGTCTGTTTGTTTATTACCGTAACACAGCAAAAACGGCGCAACGTAGCTCATTTTTTTTTTTTTAGAGCAAGGTACCGTTAAAATGTTCTAACTTGAAGAATAAAACAATTTCCAGTCCAGTCGGGCCACCTGTTCCAGAGTTATGACTCATTTCTGCCATTTTGCTTCAAATTATATGCTATTAGTAGAGGGGATGGATTTGTCCTTAGTCTGGCACTGAAATTACCAGCATGACAGAAGAGAGAAGGGTGACGTGTTAGTTGTATTATCACACTCTTGCCTCTCTTTCCTCCCACCTTGTACAGTACTCCAAAAATTTTATATTAAAATGGTATAATTTTAGAATAACAGCAAACACAACTATCCTGCCTCTCTCTCTCTCTTTCTCTCCCTCTCTCTAGAGACTCTCTCTCTCTCTCTCTCCTCAACGGGTGTCCCAGCAGGATAAAAATAAGTGAAAATTCCTCGCTCCGTCTCTCTCACGGCACGAGTAATTCAAAATTCTGTTACCTGTCGACTGAAAATAGGGACAGACATCAAGCGGAAGCCCCGAAGGCAGCCTTTAAGCTAGTAGTATAGTCTCACCAATCTAAAACCAAGGTTTGGGTGGAGACCAGCCGGGGATTTCCCGGCGTACAGCGCTGCCTTGTTTCCTATACTCTGATTGGGTAGTGGCTGACCTGACACCGTTAGAGTTCGTCTGCTCACATCTCGCCACCTGGCCTGACATGACTTCACCCACTTCTGTGTGTGTGTGTGTTTGTGTATGTGTGTGTGTGTAAAGACAAACTAATTTAAGTTATAAATATAATTTAAGTTATATATATGACAAAGTGAACAGTGGAAGCACGTGACAGAAGCTTAAATCTCCCTCTAATGGGTCAATTCCCAGTATGGGCCTGGATGTTGCCGCTCGTGAGTGTTTTAACTTATTTATTTCTATTAAGAAAATAGCGTATGTTCTACTGATTCCTTCAAATTATATTATAAACGTAACTGTTACATTACTTACCCAACTTAGAACTACCGTGAAAGTCGGTAAAAGTAACTACATTTTTTTCAGCAACACTGTAAAATATGTATGCCACGTTTCTTTATTGATGTACAAGAGCCATATGCATTACAAGTTTACCTTCCTTTGATATGCTAGAATACTTACGTTTATATTGTATTAGTAGGTGTGTACCTACCTGTGATGCCTATTATATACATATATAACAGAATCTACTCATCGCTGGTTTAGGAAGTATGGCATGGGTGCACCCAGCACCAGACCCCACCCAAACCTTGGTTTTAGATTGGTGAGACTATAGTAGTAGTAGTAGTAGTAGTAGTAGTAGTAGTAGTAATAATAATAATAATAATAATAATAATAATAATAATAATAATAATAAGCGAGGCAGTGGCTCAGTCGGTAGAGATGTGGCCTGCAGCCCTACCGGACTCAGGTTCAAATCCCCGCTGGGGCAGGGAACAGTTTAAGGATTTGAATTTAATGATAATCAGATTTTACTGATCTACCAGAAGACCCGCCGACATGTAAAAATATCCCCGCTAATACCAAAACACCAGTCCTGTGTGAGACAGCCCTAGCATGTATTCAATATAGACGGTGGGTGTTAGCGCCAAAATGGTGATATATGGAGGTGTATGGTGCGTAGGAAGACTATCGGGCCTGGGAGCAGACTGTGAAGCCTATGCCCAGAGTCGGACACATAAAAAGAAAAAAAAATCAGTATTGTCCTACGACCTACGATCATTAACACGTACAAGTTTTAATCCAGAAAATTGAATCATAAGTAAAATAAGATTCTTCCCAGTCAAGGAGATTCGCAGTTTGACTTCCCAGTGTACGTAAACCACACAGGTCTTAATTCTAGGCCTTTTGTGAGAGATGATTTTTCCATACACACTTACTGAGATTTAGCAAATATAACAAGAAGTTTTAGTCCTGTATTCTGAGTAAATTTGTGAGCTTCCCCCTCCCGACTCTCGCTGCTGCAGGACATCCAACCCAACCCAGGCGTCACCCTTTCCCCGTTAAGATGTATATTTTAACAGGGGCAGGATAAGAACCCAAATGTTGCAAGATTTCTCTGACATGTGGATTAGAGGTAGGTGCCATCCGTCGTGAGGGCGGTTCTCGAGAAAAAAAGAGAGAGGAAAGGGGCCGGGACGTAGTTTTAGATAAAGTGAAAAAAACGAGGCATTGCTCAGTCCTATTTTTCCCACTCCAAGGCGTGCGTGACGTGTGGGATGATTTTTTTTTTTTTTTTTTTTTTTTTTTAAGGATCGGGAGGAGAATTATAGAGGAGGTTTCAAGGTAAATCGTTGCATAGTAAAGGGGACGTCCCGTTAAAAAAAAAAAGGGGGGGGTGCTAAATGTGGTATCGTAACGAATTTCTTATCAGGGATACCTATGACATAATTTGCATTTGCTGTGAGTCTCTGCGTTTCATAGATGAACCTGTTGTGGAGTGGGGCTGCACAGTTTTGCTTTCCTTGCTTAATCTTTCTGTCTTTCTCTTTTTTTCCCCATACTTTTTGAAGTTGTTTCAGCTTCCTTTCTCCCCTCCTCTTCCTTCCGATCCATTAGTTCTCTTGATCCTCGTGTGTCTGATTCCCCTATTTCTGTTACAGATTCCCTTTTCTGTTTTGTCTAGTTCCTCCTCATTGTGGGCTGTTCTGTCATGTCGCCTAGTTCTCTGCATTTTCATTCTTCCGATTTGCACACTTAGTAGCTTCTGTTTTTCCTGTCTCTCTCTACACTGTGTGTGTGTGTGTGTGTGTGTGTGTGTGTGTGTGTGTGTGTGTGTGTGTGTGTGTGTGTGTGTGTGTGTGCCCTGATACCCAGTTGTGTTTACATGGGCGGGTAGGGGGCGGAGTGTGTTGCTTATCGGACGCCTGCCTGGCTGGAGTTAAGTGGACGTTGGTATTTGACCTTTACCCATACCACAGTCCTCCTCCTCCTCCACTCCCCCCCCCCCGCTCCCCTCCCCCACTTTCATTCTTTCTGCATACATCAGTCCTCTCCACAATACAAACCCCCCAATCCCTCACCCATGCATCTTAATCCACTCCGACAAAGCCTGTTCGCCCCTCCCTCCATTCCTCAACCCATTATTCTATTTAACTTCAAACCCGAACTTTGCTCACACGACCAAAAAGTATTTCAAAGCCATAAATACTTCCCAGTATTTCTTCTGCTGTACAGAAATGTAGATAAAACAATAATCAGCCCAGGACTCACAATATCCGCTAAAACACTCTGTATTTTCGCCAAAGCGTAAAGGAATCCATCAACATTCTCAGAAAAATCTCTACGAAAACAGTGGTATCTGTAGTGAATCCTTCTGGGGGCAGTGCTGTCAGTTGGCTCGCGAGATCCACAGGTAACTAGGAAGCCGGAGATTACGCACGTGTTATTTCAGAGTCGAGGCTTATCATTAGTAAACGAAGCCAAAGATAATGACCCCCACATTGCTGTTGCAAAATTTCCTATTTTTAACAAAGGCACAGTAAAAGATGAGGGTGCGAGTGTCCTGCTGGCTAGTGATGAGGCTTGACTGTGAGGGAGTGATCATGTGGCTGGCGGCATACTGAACAACACGGGTACTATTGTCACTGCTCCTGTGCTGTAGAGTATCCAGTGTAGTGTTTGTGCACCTCCTCTCATACCCCCAAGCCCTACGCAGCTGGCCTGATGTAATAAGATAAAGATTATATTTTACGGAATCTTTTCATCTGTCGTTTGCAGCCAGGAATTTTGAAGGCAGGAATACTGAATGAATGGGTACATAACATGTTTAACAGGGCACTATGACTAAAAATTCTCCTATTGTTTTCTTCCCCCTTCCCTGTATCTGTGTCCTACTCACCCCATGAATTATTGAAAATAATGATGATGATAATGACGACGGCGACGAAGACGATTGTTCTCTCCGCCTCTTCTTTCCTGCTTATGTCACTTCCCATTCCCCTTGATTGAGCGTCCATTGTGAGAGATATGTAAGTCGATGAGGCAGCACATAACTAACGACGTTGCACTGTTATAAGAAAAAATAAAAAAGCAGCGCGCCAAGATCTGGCACTGTTAAGCCCCTCTGACTACACCCTCACCGGTATCTCCCCATTCATCACACTCTTGCTCCATGGTACCAGCTCACTTATCTTCAGGATTATCGGCCTTGGGGTAAGCATGCAGTGAACTAAAGAAGCTTTAGGAATTTTGGGCAGATGCTGCTTCTGTACAGTAGATGCGTGACTGTGGCCATCCATGACAAAGTGGCCCTTGGCACTCAATTACGGTACAGCCAATTGGAAAATATTATTGACCCCGAAATACTGGACTACTGCCAAATTTTGTCTTTTGTACAATGCTTCCCACATAGTAAACTCACTTGTTTTTATCAGGGCGCTTCCCGGCTCCCGACATACCCACTGACGGGTTAGCTATACTGATGGTGGGGTTGGCCAGCACAGGGTGTGTTTAGCAGGACATGAGCAGGCTACCACTCACCAATCACGGGTTGCGAGGGCGGGTTACAGACAGATTTGAGAGTGTAAGTTAGGTTACGTCCGTGTTAACCCACACCTCTAATAGTACACACACATCACAGTCTTCACTAATCTCGCTGTCTGTCTACTGTCAGAGGTCTAATTCCGGAGTTTATTCAGGGTGCACGCAACGGAAGCTGCACTACTAGACACATCAAACTCTTCCTGTCTTGATACGTCTACCATCAAACGCTCCGCTCAGTATCATAGCTTGACGTCAGTGGCCAAGGCAAGGTCCCCTCCAAGCATCTTTATCACAACTCATCACTGCTCCTTCCCGCCGATCAATGGCCCTCTTCCCCGCATATTTACCACCCAACTGCCACAACCATAGTGCATAGCTAACCCGGAGCCACAGTAAGAAGAGATGAATTTTAGATTAAGGACATATAATCGGGACTGAAGTAACTCATTTCATTCGTGATAGGGTGTAAGATTAAGCGTCCGGCAGCACGTATGGGCTGAACTGCCTGGGATGGGTGTCAACAAAATTGATGGATGTATTCAAAGCTGCACTACTGAATTATCCATTATGTTATGGTATACTGGAGTCAAAAACTGTCTTCATTAACTGCCTTCAATACGATGATGTCTTTAGGTTTTATTCTTACTGACGAAGATAACATTATTCACCCGAGGACAAACTTCTTTTATCGACGTTATTAAAAGAGTTTTACAGGGTGACCCAGAAAAAACTCCCACATTTCAAAGGTAAATGAAAAAAAAAAGGGTTGAAGATAATCAAAATATTATTTGCACACATGAAACTCCATTCAATACAGTTTTTATTCATCATGTTTTAAAGATGACATCCTCCAAATGGTGGCCGTCATTGTCTATACACGCTTGGAGGCGATTTCTGAAGGCTGCCATGGCTCGACGGGTCATGTCGGGTGGAACAGCGGCTATCTCCTGCTGAATTTTACAACCTTCAGGCCTTCAAGAGTTTGGGGTCGATAAGTATACACTCGGCACACACAGCTCGAAGATCACAGCAAGTGCTGAGGGAAGTGTTTCCGGATCGGGTCATCTCGTTGCGTGGCGATGTTGGGTGGCCGGCCCGTTCCCTTGACCTCGCCCCTTGTGATTTTTTTCTGTGGGTCTACCTTAAATCACGAGTGTATACTCATCGACCCCAAACTCTTGAAGCCCTTAAGGTTGCTATTCAGCAGGAGATAGCCGCTGTTCCACCCGATATGACCCGTCGAGCCATGGCAGCCTTCAGAAATCGCCTCCAAGCGTGTATAGACAATGACGGCCACCACTTGAAGGATGTCATCTTTAAAACATGATGAATAAAAACTGTACTGAATGAAAATTCATGTGTGCAAATAATATTTTGATTATCTTTAACCATTTTTTTTTTCATTTACCTTTGAAATGAGGGAGGTTTTTCTGGGTCACCCTGTATAACAGATCCTTGCTCCTAATATCCCTCCCACGGCCCAGTCCTGCATAATCCCGCTGCCCTTCCTTGTGCTGCCACATGAGGGTATTGAACCAGTACTTCAGCCTTTATTAACATACTGTATTTATTGTTTTTTTTTTTGTGGTTTCTGTAACTTAATTGTCCCTTTTTATGTTCAGTTTCATTGTTTCATTCATATTTCTGTTTGACTCTGGCACTTTCATCAGGTTTTCTTACTAGTTCTCTCTCTCTCTCTCTCTCTCTCTCTCTCTCTCTCTCTCTCTCTCTCTCTCTCTCTCTCTCTCTCTCTCACACACACACACACACACACACACACACACACACACACTTTTAGTTCCTTCGTCTAACTTGAGTCACTCGTTTTCTTGCGCATTTATTGCCTACTTTGCCTCTCTCGCGCTTTCTTTCACAGAATCACCAAATTCGCGTCTCTTAATTCCCCTATAATCCAACAAGACCAGATTCTCCTTCTGTGAGTTCCAAGAACTCTTTACATGGGTTCATGGATGATCGGTAGAAACTCAATGGGTTCAAGAATTCGAAGGCCCATTCTTTCTGAGCTTAGAAATAAGGAGTTTACAATAGGTTCTGTAAAGAAGGATCACAGAACTAAAGTCACTATTCTCTGTTCACTTTATCTTGGCCTTAAATTGCTAACCTTTCAACTGGAATGGCTGGTTATAAAAATATCATCAGAATATGGTGTTAGCCACGAAGTGCTACAGAACTCATGTAGAGCAACAGTAGGCTATTCTCTTTTTCTGCCTCTGAGCTACGTGATATAAGCTGCAAAAGGCTGAAAATTTAGGTCATGTTAAGATGAATAAATTGTTGTTTCGTGTTACCCTCAATAATCACAGGAACCAAAGGGTAATCAACTGCAATCAAGAAAATTTAAGTCTATGATGAATCAACACAACATGGTGGTTTTTACATGGCATTAAGCCCTCTTTGGGATTCGAAATGGAGGGGTCATATTTGCCTTACGCATCACAATCTTAAGACCGTAAGAGCTACAAGTATGGCTGAGAATATTAAAAATGAGGAACGTTCTTTTATCCTTATTACGGTTACAGAGAATAAGAGGAAGTATTATGATTCTTTTCCTCGAGTGACTTGATCATGAATACATTTTTGGAGCCTGTTTATTAAGTTCTGATGGCCATCCATCTCAATGCACTGACTGTGTGATGCGGAATGAAAACTGTTATATTGGCGTGTGTAATTCCTTTCTGTTTTGCACAGAATACTCAATGACTTTCCTTTCTTGGTGTGTGTGTGTGTGTGTGTGTGTGTGTGTGTGTGTGTGTGTGTGTGAGGGTAATGTAATTAGCGTAGCTGTGCGCTGTGGTTCGGAAGGATGTGATGTCGAAAGATGATGATTGGCGTGGTGTGGTACGTGAAGGTCGTGCGTTGTGATGTGTTGTTCTGTACTGTGTGTACTGTGGGAGGGTGATTTAATGTGGTATGGTGTGTGATGTTTTATAATGTAGTGGGAGTGGGAGAATTAGTGTTGTGTGATGTTGGAGGATGTGATGTGGAAAGGCGATGTTGTGTGATGCGGTGTGATGTGCAGTAAGGTGGTATTGTGTGATGAGAGGAAGGGTGGTGTGGTGTGGTGTGATGTGGTATGATGTGTGGTAGCGTGGTGTGGAGTGGCAGCTTCCAGAGATGGGCAGCACAAAACGACATTAACATGGAGCTCTTCACATGATGGTTGTTTATGTTTGCCTAGGCGGCCCACAGGTAAGGCAAGGAGGAAGCCGGAGATAACGCACCTATCATTACCAGTGAAGGATGCATATTTCTCAACGCGCCAGTACCAGATTAAGGTTGCGTAGTTGTTAACGACGCCGGTACCTTGGTGGTGGGGAGAGTTCTGGTAGCTCCTGAAGAGGCCTGCGTCAGGGAGTTGGAAGTGTGACTGGCTGCACACTATAAGGGTGTTTTTCTCGTCGATTAAGGAGGCTGTCTGTCACAGGTTTCTTAGCAGTATTTCATAGCTCGTTAATAATCCATTGTGTTCTGTTTAGGGAATCTAAGTTCGTTAAAAAAAAAAAAAAAAAGTCGCATACAACAGAGTAGTGAGGAATCATACACATAATAAATCACGTATAACGAGGCAGAAGACAGTATCCAGTCTGACGAGAATATGGCCTAAACAAGTGATAAATTTCCAGCGTTTACCGATGCTTTGGAGTGTCGCCAACTGTAGTGCTGTGCACCGCCGCGACCATCCCATCCCTCTCTCAACTGCCCCGACGGGGTCAAATGAATCACGTTCTGCCGTGGGGAAATTTTTCGCCTGTGGTGATTGAAGTAAAGAATTTCGGAGATAAGAATGATAAGCGAGTGCATATATAACAAAACGTATTAGCTAATCTGCATGATCATGTTTTTATATTACCGCCTTTTCTCTTTTCCATCATTCGATTCTACGTACTCTTCTGTTTAAAGGAAATTAGGATGCCTTCTCAGCCCCCGCCGAAGAAGACGACAGTGATGATGACGATGATGATGATGATGATGATGATGATGAGGAGGAGGAGGAGGAGGAGGAGGAGGAGGAGGACGACGACGACGACGACGACGACGACGACGACGACGACGACGACGACGAATCTTCCCTATATACTTTTCTTCGTGTCTGCTCTCCAGCTTTTTTTCCTTCCTCTCGTCATCGTTTAGTGTGAGTTATGAGAGATTCATATTAAATTGAGGGTGAACACAACTGATGTCATTGCTGTGACGATTTTAAAAATCCTAACTCAACTGTGTAGTCAGCAGCTGGTGGTGGTGAGCCCCTCTGACCACAGCCTCACTTGTAGCCCTTCCTCCGTCTCACTTTCCCCATGACACCTCACCCAAATGCACTCGAGATTATCGGTATTAGGTAGGCTGTGGACTGAACATGAGGTGAAAGAGAGAAGTTTTATCGAGTGTGGTCAGATGAAGCTCAAAAGACATGGGAAAACAGTGACCATCCTTCACCAAAACAGACATTGCCTTGATATATGACCTGATCTCATAAAGCAGCCATTGCCTGTCGTTATATATGTTAGGGATTATTAGATGCCTGAAAAAGCCTGAATGTAGTCTGATGTTGCTTTTTCCTTAATCCATCCCAGTGAGTAAACTAACTGGTTCGTGTGTGTGTGTGTGTGTGTGTGTGTGTGTTTTAGACCCCCTTTTTTCCAAACTTGCCCAATTAAATGGCAGGTTTGTTACAGTGATGCTTGGGCTGGTCAGCACAATTAGTGTTTAGTTGGACAATAACGGGATATCGCTCAACAAATAGTGGAGTTGGGAGGGTGGGCTGCAGGCGAGTCTGAAACTGTAAATTATGCCCTCAGTGTAACCCAAACCACCGATAATTTACACATCAAACCTTTCACTTATCCCTGTCCATCTGTTGCCAGTGCCATGGATCAGAGGTCATCCCGCGCTAATCAATAGTGGCGCAACAAAAGCATAATAATCCACGCATGAACTCCTTCCTTTATATCTTTATCCATCTGCTTCTGTAGATCCAGTTCCAGCGTTCATCTTAATTGACCAAGACAAAAATTCCTCCAGTCTCCTCTACAACTCATCATCTTTCCTATCCACTAGTCTATGCTGCCCTCCTGCCTATGCTGCTTATGAAGGCATAATTATACTCTTTATCGCCTACCTGCCATATTCTTAGTTTAAATCATAATGAACCCGTCCTCATATTAACTGAAGGATCAGGGATAATCATGAGCCATGAACCTTTTCCTCAAATGGTCCCACTTTCTTCCGTCCATCCAGCCACTCACCCACATACCTACCCACTCACGTACTGCAGTCTACCTCATTTGTAGCACAAAAGTTCATTACGTTACACACACACGCAGACTGTGAGTTGGAATGTATGTGATTACTTGGTGTGTGTGATTATGAGCACAAAAATCATGTCAGAGAGAGAGAGAGAGAGAGAGAGAGAGAGAGAGAGAGAGAGAAACCAGCATCACCATCACAATGTCAGGTGAAGGCGTGGTGGCCTCATACCAATTAATCTGGCCAGGCATATATGGCAACACTGTTCCTGCCGAGATTCTGATTGGCTGGAGGTGTTTGTTCGATTTCGTTGTTGCTAAAACTGATATTCTTTTTATTTTCAGATGTGATACTGAGTTTGTCGATAATACAATCGTCAAAAGCAATAAGAAATCCTTTATATACTTATCAACAATGAAATTTTCGTAGGAAGACAGAGATATGAGTCAACAAAGTATTATAAGTCCAAGTCAAGGTCAGCATTCGAACAATTCCTTTAAATCTCTGACACTCCGTAATATAATAGAAAATTAAGGAAATCTGCTTAATCTAAGCGTTGGTATGACACATTTAAATTTTAAGATCAGTCCGCACCCTTAAATGATGCCACAACTCTAAATAATTAAAAATTCTAATGAAAGGACAAGTTCTGCGGGGAGGGAGGTTTGAAAAAATCACGAAAAATCAAAGAAGGCTAAAGGAAAACTATTTCATTATATCTCCTCTATTATCACAGTACGGACTAATCTTAAAATTTAAATGTTATACCAACGCTTAGATTAAGCAGGTTTCCTTAATTTTCTGTTATATTACGGAGTGTTGGAGATTTAAAGGAATTATTCGAATGCTGACCTTGACTTGGAGTGTTATAATACTTTGTTGACTCATATCTCTGTCTTCCTACGAAAATTTCATTGTTGATAAGTATATTACGGATTTCTTATTGCTTTTGACGATTGTATTGTCGACAAACTCAGTATCACATCTGATAATAGAGTATAGGTTTAAGCAACAACGAAATCGAACAAACACCTCCAGCCAATCAGAATCTCGGCAGGAACAGTGTTGCCATACATGCTGGACAGAATAATTGGTATGAGGTATAGCAGCCTCTTGTGCTTTTGTAACCCGGGTTCAGGGGGCGGGCGGAGGCTTAACCCTATTCGGTGCAACCCTTGGCGATTTCCCACACTTACGACCCTAGTATCGTGAAAAGAATCTTGAGTAATATTATTGGTTTGACGAAGTAAAAGGAACGCATTCGGACACGTCGGCGCCGTTGAAAGGCAAGCGCCGCCAAACATATCGTACCGTACCCGCGCGCACTGAAACACACACATACGCGTTTAACTATTATCAAATTTAAAATTAATGTATATATCAAATGACCATATATTTTACCATTCACCAACGCTTATCATGTTTGCCATATATCAAAGCTGTAGGCTATATTTTCAGTCTGAGGGCTGCAGTATCAATAAACCGTTTACTGTTGTCTCTCACACACACACCGTCCATAACATGAAGTTGATAGCTTACACATCTTCCTCATCATCAACATCACCACCCTTCCTCCCTCACACTCACCACCTCCCATCTTCCTCACCACCACCTTCCCTCCCTCCATCACCCTCACACTCACCACTATATTCCCTTCTACCCTACTCTCCCTCTGTCACTACCACCGCTTTTTTTCTCACCACCATCTCTCTCACTCACTCGCCACCAGTAATACTCTCCCTTTCTTCCTTACCATCATAACTCCTAAACCCACTTTCAGTGGATTTACTACAAGGTAGACTAGTTGATGGAGAGGTAGCTATTAGTCAAGGAAATCTAATAATGTAAGCATGTAAATAATTTCTGGTTATACATGCAAGTATTTTTTTTTTTTTAATGCAAGAAGGAACCAAAGGGCAGGACCTACAAATTGCTCCCTCCAAGAAAAAAACGACAGCAGAGCCAAATTCAAGATCAGTTCATTTCGAGATGCCTGGACACACTGTGTATGAAAGACTGGAGACCGCAGGGAGTAAGAAAAACAGAGATGGAGACAATTCCAGAGTTGACATGTTGCATACATGAATGACTGGAGCAACGGTTAACTCTTGCATTAGAGAGTTGGACAGAAAAGGGCTGAGTTTGTTGCTAAGACGGATGCTGCGTGCCTGCCGTGGTGGTGGAGGGATGCAAAGAGACAGTTCAGAGGAGCAGTGACCATTGAAGTGGCGATAGAAAAGAGACAATGATGCAACAGTGCCGCGAAGAGACAGAGGTTGAAGGGAGCCAGTAAGAGGAAAGTTAATGAGACGAAAAGTCTCCGACTCCATCCTGTTGAGAAGAACTGTGTGGGGAGCCTCCCCACACATGACAGTTGTGCTCTACACGGGAGCGAATAAAACCCGTGTATAAAGTCAACAACTGTGCAGGGCCGTGGGTTAGGGCTTCCTGACTAAAACCTCCCTAAGTGAAGAGTCCAGTCCTGCTGTGGACTAAAAATGGAAAGTACATAATGATGATGATGAGAATACTACCATATATTTCTTTCTAATGACTGAATATAATATTTAGCTAAGCGAGTTTCAGCCACACTCAAAAAGTGTGTAACCAGGATACGGGACGAGGACCCAACTCGCCATGTATCCCACCAACCACTTTCCCCAACCTCCTCCCTTTAGAAAGTAGTTATTTATTTTTCAAATGTCATTACCACTATATAATAATGAATTTATAGAAGTAAAAGATCATTCTTATTAATTAATTTTACACGTGTGGTGTGAGGACTGTGGTGGTGTGTGAGGATTGTGTTGTGTGAGGACAGTGGTGGTGTGAGGACTGGTGGTGTGTGAGGACTGTGTTGCTGTGTGAGAACTTTGGTGGTGTGTGACGATTGCGTTGGTGTGTGAGGACTGTGCTGGTGAGTGAGGACTGTGGTGGTGTGTGAGGACTGTGGTGGTGTGTGAGGATTGTGCTCGTTTGTGAGGTCTGTGGTGGTTTGTGAGGATTGTGTTGGTGTGTGAACTATAATCAATTCGTGAGAACAAAACAGACTCGAGCTTCCCATGAACCCACTTCACGTATAACTAAGGAGTGAGAAACAGGTAGACCTTTATCATACAAATGGATGGCGGGTGAGAAAGGGCCGGGGAGAACAGGAGGTAGATAAGGCAGAAAGCGGTAGATGTACGGGAGATAAATGCTTGAAAAGGCATACATATTGCATAATAATTGCAAAATTCCACATCAACAGCCTTGTGCCTTACCTACCTCCTATTCTGCCTGCCCCTCTGTTGTATAATAAAGGTCTACCTGCTTCTCACTCCTTATTTACAGCTGAAGGAGGTCCTTGAGAAGGCTGAATCTGTTGTCACCAATATATTATATAGGTATTTCTAAATCTGAGTACTGCAAATTAAAATTGAAGGGCACAGAGAAATATTTAGTTAATAACCAATTATTCAAAGGGCACGGTAGCTCTATCTCCTCATGCTACGCCCCAAGGAGTATTCAGAGCAATGCAATAACAAATATTCAGTTATGAATAGTTATACCCAAAACATCATCAATATACAGTATAGATCAATAATTATTCAGTGGGGCAGTCAATCCCAAAATACCGACAAATTAGTCAGTAAACTGTCCTTCTGATGTCAGTTTATTAGTAATTTCCCACTGGTCAATCACTAGTCTATCACTGAGACCTCTGTCGGTCAGCCAGTCAATCTCTCCAGAAGTCAGTCCCTTGATCCTTTGTTAGTAGTCACCACGAGAAAGTGCAGCTGCCAGCCAAAGCTCCGTACATGCGGGGTCACCATCAAATTCTCACGAGTAGACAGTTAACCAGGAAACGTGCCAGTCTTTGGATTACTGAATCGCTTACAGCAGCCTGTAGCTTCCTGGTTAAACCCTATATCTCTATTAACCAGAGAACAAGCTGTTCCCTAGTTAATGCACAGGCACAGTGTGGATATGAGGGGTTAGGTCCAGAGCCTTGCCTGTCTCTTTCAAGGGAGACAGCAGTCAATCAGGCCCCAGCTCCTTCTCTCCACAGCGAGACCATGCTTCATTTCAGCTGATCCACCCCCTGCAGCATTGACCCCTGGTAAGTTAAAAAGATCCCGACGGGTGCCAATTGACTAACAGGGCCCTCAGTGACCCACAGCCCGTCACAGGTCGAGAGAGTAGTAACCGTTAACTCGGGGCTATCCATGCCTATGCTCCTAATCTATGTATTTTCCGGCGGTATTTGATCCTATGCACTCGAACATCCTTTTTACTCTACATTTACAACTTATATAAGTATGCTGGAGGATTCTTATGCTGCAAGATCCTCACCTTCCCTATCTCCATTTACATCTATCATATAAGGAAATTTTTAAACAAAAATATAATCCGTATACAACGTAAACTCAGTCATAATCTATACATATTCACAGACATGCATATTCATTCTTAATTTCCAAAACAAGACTTTCACTGATTGGGCATGTTACTATAGCATTTCATACATACTTTATTTCAATGCTGATCACAGGTGTGCTTGTGACATACTTGACATTGTTTCGTGGACGATTTTACTTTAGGGCGATTCTGAGTGTATCCTGGACCATAAAGAGACTCCAGGCATGAATGACACTTGTGCTACTTGCCTGACCTATTCTCATGTGTTACTTCTGGGACGGCCTCCTCTACATCTCCCTGTCCGAGCTTCAGATTCATCTTAGCTATTGTATTCCTGGTCAGACCACAAGCCTCAACTTTTCTTCTTTCAATTTGCGGATTACACAATGCCTTCACTAACTGCCAGCCATAGGAGATTGAAGCAATTTTTCTTGGGTCCTGATTATTATATAACGAATAAATTGTCTGTGAATTTACTCTGGCAGTGTCGACAATGTAGCCTAGGGCATTCACTGTCCATCTTCTAGATTTAGTGTGTACTGTATGAAAACTTATTTTCTGATCCATAATGTCAGTGCCTCCTTTAGTGAAATACAATTTAGTTTTTTTTTTTTTTTTTCAAATTATCATCCTTGGTAATGCCTAATATAGGGGAAACTGTGCTCAGAAGTAACACATTTTTCTTACCTTTGCTTTTGGTGGGTGTTACATAGGATTCAGTGTCATTTCCTCCCCGAGTTTCTTCCAGTAAATTTGGTATGACCTATCTTCCCTTTCTGTGACTGTCTTTATCTCTGGTGGTATGCCTTTCCTAGTAGAATCTATAGTACCTAAGGCTGAGATACCTTGTGTTTGAAGCCACTCCAGTAACTCTATACTGGTGTACAATCTATCCAGGCTAATCATCCTATCTCGAAGGTCGACTGAGGCTTGTAACTGACTTACCAGAGCTTTCACTGTTGGGACTGTACCGCGTATGTAGTGTGGTCCTGGCTCTCCAGGTTTACCTGAATATATAGCTGTCCTAAAGGTAAATGGGTATCTAACAGCATTAACAGATTTATATAGGAGGCCGTTGAGTACGGGTTTGCTCTTATTGTAGTCTGAACCCTATTTGTGTTCTGCACCCATACAACGTTTCATCAGTGGTCAAGAAGTCACCTGGCTCTAACACTGAGCAACAGCAATTACTGAACTGTTCAAAATGCTCCCTGATTGCTGCAAACCGATCGTGTATCCATCTCTGGTATCTGGTATCAATGTTGATCGTGTACCCATCTCTGGTGTCTGGTATCAATGTTGTTAAAAGTTATGTTGGCATGTAAGAAACCAAATCGTTTTACAGACATGACGGCTCCAAATATTGGGTGACCAAACCCTTCCATGAAGAGACGATTATAGCAATATTTATTTTGTCCCAACAAGCCTCTTGGATTGAGCAGGCCAAAAAAGCTTTTCAATTCAATGGCATCAGTCATCTTGACGTGTGTTGGTATTTCAGCACTGTCAGTATTAGAAATTTCGGTAATTATGCCTTGTGTTAGCATGGGTTACAATACCATCAATCATATTAGATATTATAAACAACTCCCATGCCATTATTTCTGTATTAGCTGACCTTTCCTCTCCTAACAAACATCCTTCACTAGGCAATACCTTCTCCACATGCCTATCTTCTGTATGATTGGTCCATGTTATTGACTTGCCGATATCTGATTTTCTCTGGGGTTTCTCTAAAATGCAGGTATATTCCCTGAGCTCGTGTGGTAGGACAAATTCGTCATAATTTTGTTTGTTCAAGCATTGGTCCAAAGAACTGATTAATCTATTTTTCACCAGTGGCTTTCTGTTTCTGAGTGGTACCCACTCTTCTTCATTTTGTCATCATTCTGATCCTCATCTTCATCGTCGCCCTCAGCTACTCTATCCAAGTAATCTTCGACTGGGTCGTCAACATAGTCGAAAGTAAAATCCATGACTACGTCCGTCAGCACATCCACCCCGTCCCCTAATTAATTGCTAACTAACCGTCGTCCGGCACGCCTACACGAGAGCCGCGAGGTTTGTGTGTGTGTGTGTGTGTGTGCACATTACAATACACGTGTGTGTATCTGTGTGCACAAAACAATGCACATGTGTGTATCTGTGTGTATGTGTACGAACAACCATTTCATTGGGTATGAGGAGTCATAGACAAAAAACAATGAATAATACATAGATAATAAAATTCGTGCATGAAATAACCATTTCACTACGTATGAAGAGTCATAAAGTATGAACAATGAATAATACATAGAAAATAAAGTAGTTTTAATGAAAATAGGAAAGGTATCGTACGTCTGGAAGCTGTGTTGATGCCCGTTAGGCTTGCGTAGGCTAAGGTCCCAGATATTCCACTCATCTTCGAGCGTTTTCTTTTTGTTTAGCGCTCTCCACGGGGAAAAATCGTTAATTTTAGAGAAAACGCTCGTTTCAACACAGTTTTTTCGCTCAGAATCACCATTTGTTGTGTTTCCAGTAATTTAATAAGAAAACAATCGTGAGACCATGCATTGCTTACAAACTAGAGTTTATTGGTAAAAATTACTCGTAGTTAGGGCGTATCAAAAATGATACGGGTTGCACCGAATAGGGTTAACCTCTTTAACCCTATTCGGTGCAGCCCGTATCATTTTTGATACGCCCTAACTAATTTTTACCAATAAACTCTAGTTTGTAAGCAATGCATGGTCTCACGATTGTTTTCTTATTAAATTACTGGAAACACAACAAATGGTGATTCTGAGCGAAAAAAAATGGGTTGAAACGAGCGTTTTCTCTAAAATTAACGATTTTTCCCCGTGGAGAGCGCTAAACAAAAAGAAAACGCTCGAAGATGAGTGGAATATCTGGGACCTTAGCCTACGCAAGCCTAACGGGCATCAACACAGCTTCCAGACGTACGATACCTTTCCTATTTTCATTAAAACTACTTTATTTTCTATGTATTATTCATTGTTCATATTTTATGACTCCTCATACCTAGTGAAATAGTTATTTCATTCACTAATTTTATTATCTATGTATTATTCATTGTTTTTTCTCTATGACTTCTCATAACCAATGAAATGGTTGTTCGTACACACACACACAGATACACACATGTGCACTGTACTGTGCACACAGATGCACACACGTGTATTGTAATGTGCACACACACACACACACACACACACTTCGCGGCTCTCGTGTAGGCGTGCCGGACGACGGTTAGTTAGCAATTAATTAGGGGATGGAGTGGATGTGCTGACGGACGTAGTCATGGCTTTTACTTTCGACTATGTTGACGACCCAGTCGAAGATTACTTGGAAGAGGTAGTTGGCGATGATGATGATGATGACCTTGCCTTGGATAGAGTAACTGAGGGCGACGATGAAGATGATCAGAATGATGACAAAATGAAGAAGAGTGGGTACCACTCAGAAACAGAAAGCCACTGGTGAAAAATAGATTAATCAGTACTTTGGACCAATGCTTGAACAAACAAAATTATGACGAATTTGTCCTGCCACACGAGCTCAGGGAATATACCTGCATTTTAGAGAAACCCCAGAGAAAATTAGATATCGGTAAGTCAATAACATGGACCAATCATACAGAAGGTAGGCCTGTTGAGAAGGTATTGCCTAGTGAAGGATGTTTGTTAGGAGAGGCAAGGTCAGCTAATACAGAGATAATGGCATGGGAGTTGTTTATAACATCTAATATGATTGATGGTATTGTAACCCATGCTAACACAAGGCATAATTACCGAAATTTCTAATACTGACAGTGCTGAAATACCAACACACGTCAAGATGACTGGTGCCATTGAATTGAAAAGCTTTTTTGGCCTGCTCTATCCAAGAGGCTTGTTGGGACAAAATAAATATTGCTATAATCGTCTCTTCATGGAAGGGTTTGGTCACCCAATATTTGGAGCCGTCATGTCTGTAAAACGATTTGGTTTCTTACATGCCAACATAACTTTTAACAACATTGATACCAGACACCAGAGATGGGTACACGATCGACATTGATACCAGACACCAGAGATGGGTGCACGATCAACATTAATACCAGACACCAGAGATGGGTACACGATCGGTTTGCAACAGTTCAGTAATTGTTGTTGCTCAGTCTTGGAGCCAGGTGACTTCTTGACCACTGATGAAACGTTGTATGGGTGCAGAACACAAATAGGGTTCAGACTACAATAAGAGCAAACCCGTACTCTACGGCCTCCAATATAAATCTATTAATGCTGTTAGATATCCATTTACCTTTAGGACAGCTGTATATTCGGGTAAACCTGGAAAGCCAGGACCACACTACATAGGCGGTACAGTCCCAACAGTGAAAGCTCTGGTAAGTCAGTTACAAGCCTCAGTCGACCTTAGAGGTAGGATTATTAGCCTGGATAGATTGTACACCAGTATAGAGTTACTGGAGTGGCTTCAAACACAAGGTATCTCAGCCTTAGGTACTATAGATTCTACTAGGAAAGGCATACCACCAGAGATAAAGGCAGTCACAGAAAGGGAAGATAGGTCATACAAAATTTACTGGAAGAAACACGGGGAGGAAATGACACTGAATCCTATGTAACACCCACCAAAAGCAAAGGTAAGAAAAATGTGTTACTTCTGAGCACAGATTCCCCTATATTAGGCATTACCAAGGATGATGATTTTGAAAAACAAAACAAAAAAAACTATATTTAAATTGTATGACTTCACTAAAGGAAGCACTGACATTATGGATCAGAGAATAAGTTTTCATACAGTACACACTAAATCTAGAAGATGGACAGTGAATGCCCTTGGCTACATTGTCGACACTGCCAGAGTAAATTCACAGACAATTTATGCGTTATATAATAATCAGGACCCAAGAAAAATTGCTTCAATCTCCTATGGCTGGCAGTTAGTGAAGGCATTGTGTAATCCGAAAATTGAAAGAAGAAAAGGTCAGGCTTGTGGTCTGACCAGGAATACAATAGCTAAGATGAATCTGATGCTCAGACAGGGAGGGGTAGAGGAGGCCGTCCCAGAAGTAACACATGAGAATAGGTCAGGCAAGCGGCACAAGTGTCATTCATGCCTGGAGTCTCTTTATGGTCCAGGATACACTCAGAATCGCCCTAAAGTAAAATCGTCCACGAAACAATGTCAAGTATGTCACAAGCACACCTGTGATCAGCATTGAAATAAAGTATGAATGAAATGCTATAGTAACATCCCCAATCAGTGAAAGTCTTGTTTTGGAAATTAAGAATGAATATGCATGTCTGCGAATATGTATAGATTATGACTGAGTTTACGTTATATACGAATTATATTTTTGTTTAAAAATTTCCTTATATGATAGATGTAAATAGAGATACGGAAGGTGAGGATCTTGCAGCATAAGAATCCTCCAGCTTACTTATATTAGTTGTAAGTGTAGAGTAAAAAGGATGTTCGAGTGCGTAGGATCAAATACCGCCGGAAAATACATAGATTAGGAGCATAGGCATGGATAGCCCCGAGTTAACGGTTACTACTCTTTCGACCTGTGACGGGCTGTGGGTCACTGAGGGCCCTGTTAGTTAATTGGCACCCGTCGGGATCTTTTTAACTTACCAGGGGTCGATGCTGCAGGGGGTGGATCAGCTGAAATGAAGCATGGTCTCGCAGTGGAGAGAAGGAGCTGGGGCCTGATTGACTGCTGTCTCCCTTGAAAGCGCCAGGCAAGGCTCTGGACCTAACCCCTCATATCCACACTGTGCCTGTGCATTAACCAGGGAACAGCTTGTTCTCCGGTTAATAGAGATATAGGGTTTAACCTGGAAGCTAAAGGCTGCTCTAAGCGATTCAGTAATCCAAAGACTGGCACGTTTCCTGGTTAACAGTCTATCTATCTATCTATCTATCTATAGCCCGACGCCCTAATCCCGCAAAGGGTGGCCGCAGACAAAACGCCTCCAAGTCACTGTCACCCACCATTTGACTACCCTCCCCCCAACTCACCCCCCCTCCCTCATATACCTCTCAGCTCCATCCCTCCACCTCATCCTCGGTCTACCCCTCCCTCTCCCTCCCTCCACCTCACCTACATACACCCTCTTAGTCAGTCTTTCATTCTCCATTCTCTCCACATGTCCAAACCACCTCAGTGTATTTCTCCTAATCTTCTCAACCACATCCACATCTATCCCACAACGTTCCTTCACTTCTTCATTCGTCAACCTGTCCCTCCACGTCACTCCACATGCTCCTCTCAAGTAACTCATTTCCACTGCTCTCACTCTTGACTTGGTCCCCTCTTGCAAGGTCCACGCCTCGCTTCCATACGTCAGGGTAGGGATCACAATGCCATCATGCAGTGACTTCTTAACTTCCATACTCACCTCCCTATTTCTCATCACTGCTTTCAGCGTACCAACAACCTTCCCTGCTGTACCCTTTCACGTACTTCTACTCGTAAGAATTTAATGGTGACCCCGCATGTACGGAGCTTTGGCTGGCAGCTGCATTTTCTCGTGGTGACTACTAACAAAGGATCAAGGGACTGACTTCTGGAGAGACTGACTGGCTGACCGTCAAAGGTCTCAGTGATAGGCTAGTGATTGACCAGTGGGAAATTACTAATAAACTGACATCAGAAGGACAGTCTACTGACTAATTTGTCGGTATTTTGGGATTGACTGCCCCACTGAATAACTATTGATTTATACTGTATATTGATGATGTTTTGGGTATAACTATTCATAATTGAATATTTGTTATTGCATTGCTCTGAATACTCCTTGGGGAGTAGCATGAGCAGATAGAGCTACCGTGCCCTTTGAATAATTGGTTATAACTAAATATTTCTCTGTGTCCTTCAATTTTAATTTGCAGTACTCAGATTTAGAAATACCTATATAATATATTGGTGACAACAGATTCAGCCTTCTCAAGGACCTCCTTCAGCTGTAAGGAGTGAGAAGCAGGTAGACCTTTATTATACAACAAAGGGGCAGGCACAATAGGAGGTGGGTAAGGCACAAGGCTGTTGATGTGGAATTTTGCAATTATTATGCAATATGTATGCCTTTTCAAGCATTAATCTCCCGTACATCTACCGCCTTCTGCCTTATCTACCTCCTGTTCTCCCCGGCCCTTTCTCACTCGCCATTCATTTGTATGATAAAGGTCACCTGTTTCTCTCTCCTTAGTTACACGTGAAGTGGGTCCATGAGAAGGTCGAGTCTGTTTTGTTCTCACGAATAGATTATATTTCACATACCAACACAATCCTCACAAACCACCACAGACCTCACACACGAGCACAATCCTCACACACCACCACAGTCCTCACACACCACCAGTCTTCACTCACTAACACAGTCCTCACTCACCAACGCAATCGTCACACACCACCACAGTCCTCACACACCACCACAGTCCTCACACACCAACACAGTCCTCACACCACCACTGTCCTCGCTCAACACAATCCTCACACACCACCACAGTCCTCACACACCAACACAGTCCTCACACCACACGTGTAAAATTAATTAATAAGAATAATCTTTTACTTCTATAAATTCATTATTATATAGTGGTAATGACATCTGAAAAATAAAACTACTTTCTAAAGGGAGGAGGTTGGGGAAAGTGGTTGGTGGGATACATGGCGAGTTGGGTCCTCGTCCCGTATCCTGGTTACACACTTTTTTTGAGTGTGGCTGAAACTCGCTTAGCTAAATATTATATTCAGTCATTAGAAAGAAATATATGGTAGTATTCTCATCATCATCATTATGTACTTTCCATTTTTAGTCCACAGCAGGACTGGACTCTTCACTTAGGGAGGTTTTAGTCAGGAAGCCCTAACCCACGGCCCTGCACAGTTGTTGACTTTATACACGGGTTTTATTCGCCCCTGTGTAGAGCACAGCTGTCATGTGTGGGGAGGCTCCCCACACAGTTCTTCTCAACAGGATGGAGTCGGAAACTTTTCGTCTCATTGACTTTCCTCTTACTGGCTCCCTTCAACCTCTGTCTCCGCCGCACTGTTGCATGATTGTCTCTTTTCTATCGCCACGTCAATGGTCACTGCTCCTCTGAACTGTCTGCTTGCATCCCTCCACCACCACGGCAGGCACGCGGCACCCGTCTTAGCAACAAACTCAGCCCTTTTCTGTCCAACTCTCTAATGCAAGAGTTAACCGTTGCTCCAGTCATTCATGTATGCAACATGTCAACTCTGGAATTGTCTCCATCTCTGTTTTTCTTACTGCCTACGGTCTCCAGTCTTTCATACACAGTGTGTCCAGGCATCTCGAAATGAACTGATCTTGAATTTGGCTCTGCTGTCGTTTTTTTCTTGGAGGGAGCAATTTGTAGGTCCTGCCCTTTGGTTCCTTCTTCCTTGCATAAAAAAAAAATACTTGCATGTATAACCAGAAATTATTTACACGCTTACATTATTAGATTTCCTTGACTAATAGCTACCTCTCCATCAACTAGTCTACCTAGTAGTAAATCCACTGAAAGTGGGTTTAGGAGTTATGATGGTGAGGAAGAAAGGGAGAGTATTAGTGGTGCCGAATGAGTTAGAGAGATGGTGGTGAGAAAAAGAGCGGTGGTAGTGAGACAGGGAGAGTAGGGTAGAAGGGAATATAGTGGTGAGTGTTAGAGTGATGGAGGGAGGGAAGGTGGTGGTGAGGAAGATGGGAGGTGGTGAGTGTGAGGGAGGAAGGGTGGTGATGTTGATGATGAGGAAGATGTGTAAGCTATCAACTTCCATGTTATGGACGGTGTGTGTGTGAGAGAGACAACAGTAAACGGTTTATTGATACTGCAGCCCTCAGACTGAAAATATAGCCTACAGCTTTGATATATGGCAAACATGATAAGCGTTGGTGAATGGTAAAATATATGGTCATTTGATATTTACATTAATTTTAAAATTGATAATAGTTAAATGTGTGTGTGTGTGTGTGTGTGTGTGTGTGTGTGTGTATGTGTGTGTGTTTCAGTGCGCGCGGGTGCGGTACGATATGTTTGGCGGCGCTTGCCTTGCAACGGCGCCGACGTCTCCGAATGCGTTCCTTTCACTTTGTCAAACCAATAATATTACTCAAGATTCTTTTCACGATACTAGGGTCGTAAGTGTGGGAAATCGCCAAGGGTTGCACCGAATAGGGTTAAAGCCTTTGGACGTCATTTTTTTACCCGTCCCCGCCCCGGTGGGGCTCGGAGACGGGTATTGTTTTACTCCGTTTGTCTCTTTTTTTTTTTTTTCTTCTTTTTTTTTTTTTTTTGTTAACAAGTTTACGCAAAAACTACTGGTGCGATTTTGACTAAACTTACACGGATAATGGGTTATGACTTGATCACCTGAATAAATTTTGGGCCAAATTTGGGCAAGGGCCAGACCGTAGGGTCAAAAAAAGTTAAAAAATCGGGACGGATAAAAGTCGTTTTTTCGCCATAACTCCTTTTAAATTCGCCATATTGACATGAAACCAAAACATAACGGTGCATCTTTCAAATCAGCATCCTATAACATGTCTCATTACACAAGGCGGTCATCTCCCAGTTAGCGGTAGGGAGGTCAGTGTCAGGTGGGTCGGGCCTACAATTTCTAATGGGCATAAAATCGTCAGTTTTCACCCGACTTACTTCAAATTTGGTATGTGACATCTTTGACTAGATATCCTGTTGTGTTTATACGTTAGCACTAAAATGACTGCCGGGGACAGGTTTGCTGTGTCATGGCACCGCTTGTAGTTATTACCCGTCCCAGTCCTGGAGGGGCTCAGGGACGGGTATTGTTTTCACTTGGTTTGTCTGTCCGTCTGTTTGTTTCTTTGTTTGTTTGTTTGTTTGTATGCCAACAATTTTACGCGAAAACTACTGGTGCGATTTTGACTAACATTACAGGGATGTTGGGCAATGACCTTCTGATCAGCTGATTAAATTCTGGGACAAATTTGGCCAAGCCCCAGGCTGTAGGTCCAAATATTGTAAAAAAAAAATAAAAAAAAATAAAAAAAAAAAGGGACAAGCAAAAATTGCTTTTTCGCAATTCGTCATATCAACACGAAACAAATCCTAAAGGTGCATCTTTCAAATCTGCATCCTATAACACGCCTTATTACATCATTGGGGTCATCCCCCCAGTTAGCGGTAGGGGGGTCAATGTCAGGTGGGTCGGGCCTTACATTTCAAATGGGAATGCAATCGTCAATTTTCACCCGATTTATTCCAAATTTGCTATATGACATCTTTGACTAGATATCCTGTTGTGTTTATATATACGTCAGCACTAAAATGACTGGCGGGGACGGGTTTGCTGTGCCTTGGCACCGCTTCTTGTTCTGTTTTCACTTCAACCACAAGATTCCATTCCAGAGAGTATCCTGGTATTGGTGGCCTTAATGATGGGTATAATTTGTCCTTCCAGCATGAACAGCCTCTCTTGAGCTGAGTAATGTAATATCGAGATAAGAATTAAACAGTGAAATTTATCGCAGGATTTAAGATGTTAAGGCAGCACAGGGACTCGGGGAGATACAGGCACGAGTCTCCTCCTTGAGTCATTCACGAAGAGGTTGATGGCAGGGATTTAATAGTTTTGTCTGGTTCCGTTTTATCTTCCTTGAATTCTGTTCTTTCCTTTTTTTCTTTTCTTTTTTTCTTTAGTTCCTTCCCCTCCTCCTTCCCCTCTGGGGTATGTGTATCCCCTGGGTACAAGGGAAACAGAATGTTATCCTGGTATTCCCTGCTTGTCGTAAGGCCGACTAAAAGGGAGGGGGGTGCTGGGGGCTGGGAATCCCACTATGCTCTATATAAGACCTCTCACATAATTTGATTTTGCCGACGCCGAATCTGTCAACAGCAAATCTATCAACGCTGGATCTATCAACGCCGAATCAATCAGCGCAAAGTCCATCAACGCCGAACTTATCATCGCCAAATATATCAACGCTGATTCTGTCCGCGATAAATCCACCAAAGCCGAATCTATTAACGTCGAATCTGTCAACGTCGAATCTATCAACGCCGAATCTATCAACATCAAATCTGTCAACGTCGATTCTGTCAACGCCGAATCTATCAACGCCGAATCTATCTGCTCCAAATTTATCAATGCCAAATCTATCAACGCCAATTCTGTTAATGCCGAATCAATCAACGCCGACTCCATCAACGCCGAATCTATCATTGCCAAATCTGTTAGGTGTTATGGAGCTACCTCAACCGACGAAATACGAGCCCCGGATCCATATTCCCGTCTGATGAGGAAGTTCCTCAACACCTTTTCCCAGGCAGTTTATTCTGTTTATTACACCTTACTGTCCTTCTCAGTACTACATACCGGTACTGAAAATTCTTCCACGGTCGCCATACTCTGCATGAATAACGTACAAGAAGATATTAACCACCCTTATCAAAAAAAAAAAAAAAAAAAATCGCCGAGGCAGAGGTGTTAGGGAGCTCCTCAGCCAAAGAGAATTCGATTTCAGGGCTGGTATTGTCGGCGGTTTAGGAAGCTCCCTAACACCTCTTCCATAGCAATTTTTATTTTTGGATACGGCTAGTTAATATCAATGCGTATGCTATTTGTACTGAGTTTGGTGGTACTAGATTGATTTTTGTAACACAGAAAAGGACAGTAAGGTGCAGAATAAATCGCTTAAGATGAGGTGTTAGGGAACTTCCTTAACCCTTTAACCACGGGGCGTCACTTTCGTGACGCTTGGGAGCAAGGGATCATACCGCGGGGCGTCGCTTTTGTGATTCTGTGTTATTTTGAATTCACCCGGGCTTCCAAGTGGGGGCTTGTATCATCTATCAGTACTGCCAATGTCCAACACCAGTCAGCACTCCTGATCTCATCTGTACTCCCATCCATTGTTGACAATTTAGCCATTTCTCCCCGTTCTTGACTCCCCTCCCTACCGCCCCTCCATTACCCTATCCTCTCGCCTGCCTGGCCATGCTATGCTAAGTTAATCTTCCCTGGAATTTTTCACTGATTTCATACATTGAAATAAGCCCTATGCCCTATTCTTATACCAAATAATATATACAAGAAAGAAATAAGGTAAGTGAGAGTGCCATACACCTGGAATTGGCTAAGTATCACCTGACAACACTTCACGTGCACTCGTTTGCTAATTTTTGCTGTATATTTCCCCTTGAAATATGCTGTATAATCTATTTTCGTAATAAATATACATATAAGGAGGGAAGGGAGAAGCCTAAGTGATATTTACATTCACCTGGAACTACCTAATTTATAATGTATTGTCTAGATTTCCTGCCAATCATTTCAGTGCTATAAATAGCTGTGTCAAGAGGCTAAACGTTGGCAGTACTGATTTCCCTAGGTAGGCTTCCACCCCGGCCCAACCTTATCAGTTCACTCTCATCTTCCAGTGTGGGGGTATGTCTGTTCGCTCTTGCTAGCTTCAGGGCCTTTTCACCCCCATGCAAAGGGCCCTGTGACCTTTACCCCCTACTAAACCTCGTGTAAAAAGAGGTAAAGGACTGACAATTGATAAAAGAGTAACTACGATCTTTCTATTGAGTAAAACAGTGCAAGTGGAATTGTAAATAATGTGTAAAAAGCAAGTGAAAGTAATGAATGTAAATATACGTGAACAATGGAAAATAGTTTTATAAGTTACTTCAAGTGACAGTGCATAACACAGTATAAATAAAATAGAAATATAAATAACGTAAATAAAATAGAGAACGTAAATAGAAATGTAAATGAGTAGTATTATAAGATATACGAGTATATACCCTAGGAGTAATGAGAGTGAAAGTTTCACTCTAGCATGTCTGAATACTATGAGTTATGAGAGGGAAATTGAAAGTGACATTCACTCTCAATGCTAGTATACAGGACAAGAAAGTGAATGCTACGTATTTTACTGAAAGAAACTGAATCCCTACAGTGACAATAAACTAATACTACTGAAGGAAACTTATGGATAAAGACTGTAGATATATATAAGTGTTATATAGTAATAGAAATATAAAGTGTGAGCGGTTTTATGAATAATAAATGACAGAGTACCAAGAGCGAACTAGCGCAAGTGCGACGGTCAGACGCGCTCGTAATTTTCATTGCTTTCACAGTTTTTTTTTTTGGAGTATGGATCCCAAACTACTTGAAAATCATAGAGTAGTGTTTATAGTGTTAATATCTGGCTGTGGTAATCATATTATGGGTTGTCGGGAAGTGTAAAGTGAGACTTCGTTACCCAACTTCAAAGATCTCCACAAGTCCTACGGTAACGGACGAAGGCTCAACAAACATTCCAGGAGAAAGCTGAAGGTATGTGCCATAAGCATATGTAATTTTAATATTCTAGGACTAATAACTGATTTTTGGCAAATATTTTTTGAGACTGTGTTGGAGCCCGAATAACCCCGCGGTACACGCAAAACATTGGTAAACATGCCCGCGGTGTAGGGGTTAACCTACAGGAATACAGGTCAGGCTCGTAATTTTCAACACATTTTGGGGGGGGCAAGACAGAATGTATATATACCTTCGTACTAGAAACTTAAATCGAAACGCTTAAGTTGCCAGACCATCCGGTATTTTTCAGTTTGATTCTACCTAAAAGTTGATGATTAATGATGCTTGTATGTTTAGTGATGGAGTCGGGTGTGAAATTAAAAGGCTTCACTTTCTGCTAGTCTGAACTTTCAGCTCAAACTGTGACTAAGTTTAATAATTTGACCATGCTACATTTTTGGTGTAGTAGGCCGCACCCTTATCAAGATTGTTCCTAGACGCCTGTGGTAGGATTCAGGTTGAAATATACCGCCCTGCCTTTATTCCTTTCGAGACGATGAGATAATCAAAAACTAAGTACTATTATGAATAAGTTTATGATCAATATGGATCAAATTTGGAATTAGTCGATCAAACATGCATAGAATTCTTTGCATTTTCAACAAAACCACCCCAAGTTTTTCTTCCTCTTTATTTTCATGTTAAGCCTTATCAGCCCAACGTTGTTTTCTTTCATATTAAAAGTCACATCTTTCATGACGTAATATGTATTTGCCCCCCTCCCCCTCACACACATTTGCATTCCATCATAAAAACCTTGATCTTAATATATACATACTCCAACATACGATATGCACAAAATATAAATATTTAGTCAACATGTCAGACACGAGCAAACGTGGCTTTTCTTCTCTCTGTCGTGTCAGTAAATTCGTTCAGAATCGCCTTCAGATCAAGACTGTCAAGTCTAGTAGAATGAACACTCAGTATGTGGTTTAGCCGGTTGTGGGTCATTGTGCTCCTCAAGCAAGTCTCTCAGTCTCCAGATAGATTACGATAACAAAACGCGATACTAAACATAATTATAAACACATTAGAGAGAAAAGAAGTGGGAAAAAGAAATGTGTGGTAATCATAGGGGCATCTGTCTTCATAGTATGATAGGAAAAGTGTATAGTAGGATACTTATTGACAGAGTTAGAGAAAGAACAGAAGAATTAGTTGGAGAAGAGCAGGGAGGCTTTAGGAAGGGAAGAGGATGTGTAGATCAGATATTCATTCTTAGATCTTTAGTGGAAATGTTTCTAGAGAAGGGAAAGAAGTTGTATGCGGCTTTCATGGATTTGGAGAAAACATATGACAGGGTGGATAGACAAGGATCGTGGAAAGTGTTAAGAATATATGGAGTAGATGGGAAGTTGTTGAATGCTGTGAAGAGTATGTATGATGGTGCTAAGGCTGCAGTGCGTGTGGATGGTGAACTGAGTGAATTTTTCTCTTTGAAGGTTGGGTTAAAACAGGGATGTGTCATGTCATCATGGTTGTTCAGTCTGTACATGGATGAGGTAATAAAAGAGGTACAAGGTAGGGTAGTGGATGCTGGAGTGGCCCTGGTGAGAGAGGGTAGTGTTTGGAATCTGACCTGTACTGTTGTTTGCAGATGATACTGTGTTGTTGAGTGAAGACGAAGGAGAGCTGCAAGGCTTGGTGGATGAGTTTGGGAGAGTGTGTAAGAAACGGAATCTAAAGGTGAATGTAGGGAAGAGTAAAGTGATGGTCTTTGAGAGAGGTGAAGTCAGTGAATGTACAGCGAGGTTGGATGGTGAGGAATTGGAAAATGTGAGTACGTTTAAGTACTTGGGTAGTGTGATGAGTAAGGATGGGGGTTGGAGGGTGAAGTGCTTGAAAGAGTACAGCAGGGAAGAAAGGTTTCTGGTTCCTTGAAAACAGTGATAAGAAGCAGGGAAGTGAGCATGGAAGTGAAAAAGTTACTACATGACAGTACTGTGATACCAACTCTAACGTATGGAAGTGAAGCTTGGACGTTGCTGGAAGGACACAATCAAGAGTGAGAGCAGTGGAAATGAGTTATTTAAGAGGAGCCTGTGGAGTCACATGGAGAGACAGGCTGACAAATGAGGATATAAAGGAGCGTTGTGGTGTGGATGTGTATGTGATAAGAAGCGTTAGGAGGAATACACTGAGGTGGTTTGGCCATGTGGAGAGGATGGAGGGTGAAAGACTGACGAAAAGAGTGTATGTGAGTGAGGTGGAGGGGGGAAGAGGGAGGGGGAGGCCGAGGATGAGAGGGACGGATGGGGTGGAGAGGTATATGAGAGAGGGGGGGGTGAGTTGGGAGCGGGGCAGTGAAATGGCGGGGAACAGGGCGACGTGGAGGCGATTTGTTTGTGGCCACCCCGAGCGGGATTGATGCGTCTGGCTATAGATAGAGAGATAGAGAGAAAATAAACTCACAGGCCAGAAGGCAACAGAGAGCTATCGACAACGCTTTTTTCGAATGACAAGAACAGCATTGCCACACAGTACACTGAAAAACATATTACACTACCACGGTGCATCTCAGATAGTTGTGCCAACAAGATTTAAGATAATATTCGACATATAGTATCATATTATACCTACAAACTTGATCAATTTCACGAGTTGTTAATGAACCCTCAATCTTAGTAAGTTTTGACAAATCATAATACAGATAACACTGGGGGGGCTATAGCCCCCCTACCCTCCCCAGAAATTAAGGCCCTGCAGGCCCTGGACCAGTAATCTCATCGGTTGAGGAAGCTCCCTGACACCGTTTTCTAAGCGATTTATCCTGTTTATTGCACCCTACTGCCCTATTCTCTAACACATAAATCCTTCCAATATCGCCATACTTTGCATAAATAACGTAAAAAGGGATTATGACCATCCATATCGAAAAATAAATCGCTAAAGCAGAGGTATTTGGGAGCTTTCTTAACACAGCATACGAACACCTTGTATCTTCAGGCATTTCTATCCCTACTCAATAACGACGTTTCATTAATACACCACTGTCACTCATATTCTCTCCTGCTTCATATCTGCAGATTGTTCTCTGTCATCCTACTTTTCCACTCTCTCCCTCTCTCTCTCTCTCTCTCTCTCTCTCTCTCTCTCTCTCTCTCTCTCTCTCTCTCTATCTATCTATCTATCATTTTATCTGTTCTTTTCCCATGGCTCAGATATAAGCACTTCTACAAATGCCATCATACATGCGTGATAAATTCCTATTATTTTAACATTTTAATGTATAACTCCTCCTGAGGATTCACTACGTTTATCCTATTTTCAGATGGCCGTAGTTGATATCGTAAGTCCCTGTGCTTATACGGGAAGAAAAGAATTATTAACCAGTACTTCCACTAAAGCTGATGTCCTGTAATTATAATAGTAATAATAATAATGATAACAATAATAATCTATCTATCTGTCTATTGCCAGACGCCTTAATCCCGTAAGTTGTAGCCACAAACAGATCGCCTCCATGTCGCCCTGTCCCACGCCATTTCACAGCCCTGCTCCCAGTTCACACACCCCTCTCTCATATACCTCTCCACTCCGTCCCTCCATCTCATCTTGGCCTCTCCCTCCCTCTTCCCCGCTCCACCTCACTAACATACACTCTCCTCGTCAGTCTCTCACTCTCCATCCTCTCCATATGGCCAAACCACCTCACTGTAATTCTCCTAACGCCTTCTGTCACATCCACATCCACACCACAACGCTCCTTCACTTCCTCATTTGTCAGTCTGTCTCTCCATGTGACTCCACACGCTCTTTTCAAATAACTCATTTCCACTGCTCTCACTCTTGACTTCTGTCCCATCAACAAGGTCCCAGCTTCACTTCCATACGTTAGAGTTGGTATCACAAGACTGTCATGCAGTGACCATTTTACTTCCATGTTCAATTCCTTGTTTCCAATCACTGCTTTCAAGGAACCAGCAACGTTTCTTTCTTGTTGTACCCTTTCAAGCACTTTACCCTAAACTTCCATCCTTACTCATCACGCTACCCAAGTACATAAATGCACTCATATTTTCCATTTCCTCCTCATCCAACCTCACTGTACATCAAGTGACTTCATTTCTCTCGAAGACCATAACTTTACTCTTCCCTACATTCTCCTTAAGATTCCGTTTCTTACACACTCTCCCAAACTCATTCACCAAGCATTGCAGCTTCCTTTCGTCTTCACTTAACAATACAGTATCATCTGCAAACCGCAGTACAGGGGGTTTCCTCCCTCATTAGGGCTGCTTCAGCAACTACTGCCCTTCCTTGTATATCTTTTATAACCCCATCCATATACAGATTGAACAACCATGGAGACATGACACATCCCTGTTTCAATCCAATCTTCAAATAGAAAAATTCACTTAGTTCACACTCCACACGCATTGCAGCCTTAGCACTCTCATACATACCCTTCACGGCCTTCAACAACTTCCCATTTACTTATATATTCTTAATACTTTCCACAGTCCTTGTCTATCCACCATGTCATATGTTTTCTCCAAATCCATGAAAGCCACATACAACTTCTTTCCCTTCTCTAGAAACTTCCACCAAAGACCTAAGAATGAATATCAGATCTACACAGCTTCTCTTCCTAAAACCTCCCTGTTCTCCAACTAATTCCTCTGTTATTTCCATAACTCTGTCAGTAAGTATCCTACCATATACTTTTCCCATTACACTAAGAAGACAAATGCCCCTATGATTACCACACACTTCTTTTCCCCCTTTTCCTTTATACTTGGGAACAATTATACCTGACTTCTAATCCTCCGGGTCTCTACCTTTCTCCCAGGCCAATCTGCACATCTTCTGTATCCATTCTACTACTGTCTCTTCCCCATGCTTCAGCATTTCACCACACACTCCATCGATTCCAGGGCTTTCCCCATTTTGGCTTTCTTCATTGCTTCCACAACTTCCATCCTTCTGATTTCTTCCTCTCTTCTCACATCCCTCCTTCTCCAGGCCATTCCCCAGCTAATTGTACTTGCAATACTTTCATTCTCCATGTTCAATAATACCTTAAAGTGTTCTCTCGATCTGTTCACTTTTTCTCCCCTCTACACTAGCAATCTACCAGTTTTATCTTTCACTCCTCGACTAACTTCATCACCCTGTCTAACTCTCTTTACCTCTTTCCAGAACATTTTCTTACATTTCCTCCACTTTACACTCAAATTCCATCCAAATTCCTCATTCACTCTCTTCTTACCCTCACTTATTAATCCTCTCACCTCTCTCTTCCTCTCTACATATAACTCTCTTCCGTCTCGCAGTTTCCTTCACGCCCCTGTTTCTCATCCACTCACTATATGCTTTCTTCATTTGTGCCACAGCCTTTCTCACCTCTTCATTGCACCATGCTGTTCCTTCCACCCCTTTTTGCCTTCTCATCACCCTACATACCACCTCACATGCTACACAGGTTTCTTCTGTGAATATCTTGTACACACCTTCCACGTCCCCCATCTGCTCCAAATCATATTTACCTAATCAATCCTCCACTTCCCTCTTATATTCTGCCTTCTTTCCCTCCTCTTGCAACCTTTCCACCGTTCTTGTATGAACTACTTCTCCCTGTCGTTCCCTTCTTCTATTCCTCCATTTCATTTGAACCTTGACCTTCACCACCACCACGTGGTGGTCAGAAAGCGCACTCCCCCAACCTTTATATGCTCTTGCATCCGTTACACAGCTTATTCTGTCATCCACACACACATAATCAATCATTGCCTTCCGTTCAATCAGTTCACCACCCACCCTTTTCATCACTCGCCACATACACCTGTGGATCATATTGTGCCTAAAGAGGGTATTGGCTATCACCAACCCCCTCATGACACAAATATCCACTAGAGCACTGCCATTCTCAACCACTTCTGTGGGCACCCCCGTTCACCAACTACTCCATCCACCTTCAGATTCCCTGCTTTTCCATTCATATCTCCAATCAAAAACACTCTCTAATTCCTTTCAAACTTTTCCATGCACACTTCCACATTTGTCCAGAAGTCTTTATTTCACGATCTCGCCTTGGCGCATACACACACGCAATCTCCCACATTTGTAGTCCAACTTTCAATCTCCCCCATACAATCATTGAGCCAACTGATCCATACCCTCCATTCTCCATCCGTCCCACAATGCACACTCCTTCTTTTGCCCTCTCATTCTCACCCACTCCCGCGCATATATCCCATCCATACTCCAATTCTCTCATACTCTTACCTCTCCATTTAGCCTCGGTTATTTCACACACATCCACTTTTGCACACTCAAGCACCTGGACAATCTCTCTCGCTTTCTCCTCATCATTCGCACCTGTTACATTACATGTCGCAATCCGTAACATAATAATAATAATAATAATAATAATAATAATGATAATGATAATAATAATGAAAATAATAAGAAAATTATAACTAGTTAGCTAACAAAAATAGCTAGTGGTGCTCATAGAAGAAGAGAAGCTATGTTAGAGAGAGAGAGAGAGAGAGAGAGAGAGAGAGAGAATCTATGGCGACGCAACTGATGTAGGAGTATCTGATAGGGGGTTTACCGCCTCCTAAATACCGGGCCATTACGCCGTGAAAAATCTGGACTGTAAACGAGTTCTGGTTCTGAAGCTCTCACCTATCATACCCAGCACTTCTCTTCTCTCAACCCGTCTCTCCCTTCTGCATACGTTTCTCTTCATTTTCTTTCCCCTCTGTCCAAGCTTCGCCTTTCTCTTCCTTCCATTTGCCCACATTTGTCTACCAACACACTACTCCTGTCTCCCTACACCCTTATTCTCTCACTCACCCTTATCTGTTCCTCTCCACCCCACCCCACTCCACTCTGCCCGACTCCACCTGCCTTCACTTTGCCCTCTGTCTCACCTGGTCCGGCCCCACCCTTCCCTAATCCTTCCCCGCTCGAACAAAGGTACTTACATTAAGGTCCAAGGAGAGAAGGTCTCTTCGTTCGCACATTCTGATGACGTCAGGTGGGAGATAAACGGGCGGCCGAGGGTGACTTCCGTTTTCTTTTAGGGTATACTGCTTTTTTCTGAGGTAATATAATGTTATATAGCTTCGTCCCCAGAACTTTCAGCTGATCATATTATGGTTAAAGTGTTTTCATTGCATAATTACATTTTACTAATTAATGGGGATGTAACAGTTAACGAGAGAGAGAGAGAGAGAGAGAGAGAGAGAGAGAGAGAGAGAGAGAGAGAGAGAGAGAGATGGATTGGAGAAAAAAAAAAATGAAAGCGGTGATTTGGAGTCGGAGGTTCGATGGAGGGAGGGGAAGCGAGAAGGAAAGGAGAAAGGAAGAAGAAATGAAGGAGAAAATGTGGAAAGCAGAGAAGGAGAGCAAGACGGGAGAGAGGGAGAAGCGGTAGGGAGGAACGGGAGAGAAAGAAAAGTGACTGGGCGAGAAGGAAGGGAGATACAGTATTTGCAAATGAAGTAAACGACGTGAGCGAAGAAAGGAAGAGAGTAGAAGGTATGGAGAGAAGAGAAGAGGAGAAAGAGGTGGAGGAGGGAGCTAGAAAAGTGGAAGAAGAGGAGGGAGGATGAAAAAGAAGAAAGGGAGTTAGGGATGGTGGAAGATAGGAGAAGTGGAGAATGAGGAGGAGGAGGGAGAGAGAAAAGTGAGGGAGGAGGAGGAGCAGAAATGGAGAGATGGACTGCAGAATGGGGGAAGAAAGGAGAAGGAGAAGGAGGAGCAGGTGGAAGATGGAGGGAGGTAATATCTGTACTAATGAAAGAAGAGAGAGAGAGAGAGAGAGAGAGAGAGAGAGAGAGAGAGAGAGAGAGAGAGAGAGAGTATAAAATAATGGTTTTTAAAAGATGGGAGTGAGGGTATAGCTGAAGGGATAGATAGGTAGATATGAGGAAAGAGTGAGAGAAAATGGAGGAAAAGAGAAACGGGAGGGCAGGATGGAAGGATGGAGAGGAAGGGATGGAGGGGCAGAGAAAGGAAAGTAGGTTATTGACTGAGGGATAGGAAGATTGAGGGAACGGGTGAGGGAAATTGGAGGGAGAGGAAAGTAGGAGGAGAAGTGGGAGAGAAGGACAGCTAATGGAGGGAGGGAGGCATGAAGAAAAGGAGATGGAGGAAAACCTTGAGGGAAAGTTGGTAGAAGAGAAAGAAAAAATGGAGAACGAGGAAGAAAAGGAGGGATGCGGTTACGGGAGAGTGGAGGGATTCGCTAGAAGGATAGATATTTGGATGGAGGGAGTGAGGGAGGGAATACTTGGAGGGATGGAGGGAGTGGATGAATGGAAAGAATTAGGGAGCAGTGAAGGGCGGCAGGGAGAGGAGGAATGGAGAAAATGATGGATGAGAAGAGGGAGAGAGGGTATAACGGAGGGAGGGAGAGAATGCATAGAAGGATGAAGGAATGGAGTTAGGGAGTAATGGAGTGAAGGAATAGTGGAAGGAGGGAGGGAGTAGTGGAAGTTAAAGAGTGAGGGAGTGATGGAGGAAAGGAAAGAGGGAATGGAGGAAATAAAAGAAAGAGGGAGTACTGAAGGAAAACAAGGAGGGAAAAGAGGATGTGAGAGAAAGAAGCAGTAATTGAAGGAAGGGTGGACTACTCCGGAGAGATGAGGAAATGGAGAGAGTGAGGAAGAAAGTGAAGAGAGAGAGAAGGGGAATGAGGGATAAAACAGCAAAATGTAGACTGCAGACACGGGCTTCCTTTGTGTTAACCAGGTCTTGTCTCTTACACAGCTGGACCCATTTCTTTCTAGTGTCTTCATCTTGAGGGAACCTGAAGAATTTGATGTCACTGTCTTTTCTGCTGACTGAATAGCATCCAAATACTGCACAGTTAAGTGGCATCTTTCTGATAACTGTCCTAGTATGAGATAAATATATGGGAACACCGAGCTCTCCACCAATGCGGCCTAGGGAAACTAAGTGACCGAGTGAGTGGAGTGAGTAGCTGTCTCCCACGTGACGTCATGCGCCAACCAGGTTAAATTCTCGCCCGGGCTGGACAGACATTCTCTCCTTGGACCTTGCTCTACATCATCACCGCCACCGCCGCCGTTGTTAGAGATGTATATAAGTGATGTAAAGAGTGGCTTATAATTAGATGCTGGAGAGAGAGTCAGTGTTTATACTAAGGTTTGGTAGCAAGAAGGGTAGTTACTCCTCTTGGAGCCGTATCCCCATTCGTTATAGACACTGGTTGTAGAATCACAACGCTTTGTTTCCTTCCTTTCTTCGACGCCTCTCTTTTACAGTGACTCGTGCCCCTGTATCTATTATTAGGGTGACAGGATGGTCATTTTTTCCCCCACTCCTCCCCTCTGTACTTCAGTAATGGATAATAGAGGTCAAACGTTGTGTAGGGGGTTTATGGAGGGAAAGATGCATAACGAGAAAAGAGGTACAGTCGGCATCAAAAGTTCTATCACCTCTCCTATCTCTTTCATGGACTTTAGAAAAAAAGTGTGGTGCAACTGCAGCAAACGACACTTATGACACTGATATAAAACCAGATGGAGTCATCTGTGTCGGCTGCTGCGGATTCATCACACAAATTTTCATAAAACATGGAAAAAGAAACAGGGGAGGCGACAGGACTTTTGGGGCTGACTGAAAGCCTTGCTTTAGCCGAGTCCTGTCTTTGTTTGACGATTCTGGCGTGGTGTGTATTGATGCATGACATAAGGGTTAGTCGTGATTTGCTTGACTGTACATTGTTCACTTGTGCTGACCAATTTAGCTGACAATACATAAGCCTCTATCTAACAGTAACTATTATAATTAGGTCACATCGTTGGGCTATGCATAAACGGTGTTTTCATTCGCTGTTATCTGAGCAAAATAAATGCTCATCGAGCTACCCTAGTAAAGGTAATATATTTGTGATTTTTTACAGTTGCCTGTGCGACTGTTATATGTTAACTATATTTAAGAGAGAGAGAGAGAGAGAGAGAGAGAAGAGAGAGAGAAAGGGTCAAGAATATAGTGTGTGTTTCAGGACATGAACGTATCTGAGGCCATTCCATGACATTTAATTAATGTTTAACGAATGTGCGATGGATTAGCATCGGTTGTAGAGTAAAAGCGCATTGAAATTTAATCGTGGTAATGGAAAAAAAAAAAAATTCAGCTTTCACTCCGCGTTGCTAAAACACTTTACTCTTCATGGCTATAGTGTTTGGTTGGACAGTGCATGTTCATTATTGTTTAAATTATTCTTGGTAAAAATAAAGTAGAGTACTGTACAATCAAAGACAAAAGTCGTGTCGTGAAATTTGGTGAAAATATCTACTGAAAGACTATTGGAGCGGTCTGCTTTGTGTCGACCGATCGGTTGGTAGCACTGACTTGAGTTACCATTTGCTCCAGGTGACCGGTGTGCGGATGCCAACATAAATTTTTTTTTGTAACAACGAAACTAACCTACTTAATTATTAAATCTTTCTGACTGCTATTTTTATTTAGTATTTATGAAACGTTTCTCAAATCTTTTATTTTTTTATGACCCCATTCGCAACGTTACAATTCAGTTAGCTCAATGGGTGTTTGGAAGTCAGTTCTCCATCTTTATTAACTGTAAATTAGCTAATCATGTTGATAATTATGACCTGGGACATTATTTACCGGTGTTGTAAAACAAAATTCACTATAGTATTCAACATGAGAACAAAGGTATTCTACTATATATATATTTTTTCTTTTGGAGTGGCTAGCAAACTGAATCCCACAGACGAGTTCGAGCACATAAACCAGACGACCGAAGTCTACGCACAACTGTTCGTGTGCTTCATTCTAGGTGCACTTCGTTTCTTAAGCCGTAAGCACTGCTTGCGGATGTTGCTTCCATCGTTGTGATTATTTCCTCGTCCTATAGTGGTGTGGTAAGACGAGGACGACCTGAACGATGACGGTTCTCCGTTGTTGCCTTCCTCCTGAAATTGTAATCCACCTTCCTATGGTTATGTCTGTACCAAATGTTTGAGCTTTCTGTTCAGGATTCGTTTCCCGTAAATAACGGAAGATCATGCCACCTCTCATATTCCTATTAGTTGGATGCACGTTGCTTGACCTCTCATTACCATGGTATAGTAGGTCTGCTGGACGTTTTGTGGTAAGATGTAAGAATAAATGTCAGGACCTCCTTTTTCTCTCATGATGCAAATTCCACATTGGGCCACATACAGGATTTCATTAAAGTCGGCATGGAAACATTCATTCCCCATCATAGTTACAGAAAAAGATGTAATTCTCCTAAATGGTTTGACCACAATTGTGCTAGAGTAACAGAACATAAAACAATAGCCTATAATACTTATACAAGGACCAAAACCAAAGAAGCCATTAACTATTATAAAAATATCAGAAACCATGCCAAAACTATTATCAATCTTTCTAAATCAAACTTTCTACATAGACAAGCTAACAAACTACTAAACAATCCAAATGATAACAAAATATTCTGGTCAACCCTTGATTCATTTAAAACTAACTTCACTACCACCTCTTCCATTCCACCGTTACAGTCCCCCAATGGGAGTCTAGTAAGTGACCCACGCGGAAAAGCCAACCTTCTTGTTGACATTTTTTCAACAAACTCAACCCTAAATTCAAAAAATCATAATATTCCTGTACTTGATTTTAATTCCCCACAAATACCTTCTTTCATGATTCACACCAGACACGTACAAGCCGTATTACAGAATCTATCAGCAGACAAAGCCACTGGTCCAGATGAAATTCCTTCAAAAGTACTTAAAAATTGCTTCCCAGTGTTGGCTCCTGTATTAGCAAAATTTTTCCGCTTATGCATCCGTACCTCAATTTTTCCAGCCCCTTGGAAAGAAGCAAATATCCATCCTGTTCCTAAAAAGGGGGCAACTTCTGATCCATCAAACTACAGACCAATGGCAATAACTTCCGTTCTCGGTAAAGTTTTTGAGACACTAATTAACAAACACATAGTCAAGCATCTAGAAATCAATAAACTGATCAATGATCGGCAGTATGGATTTAGACAGGAACGTTCAACTGTAGATATTCTTTGCCTTCTTACCCATTAGATTAAAAAAAAAATAGACCAACATGGTGAAACACACACAGTAGCACTTTGATATTTCAAAAGCATTTGACAGATTATGGCACCAGGCCTTATTGTCTAAGATGTCACACTATGGCCTTGCATCACTGGTTCCTCTAATATCTTCTTACCTTCATAGTAGAAAAATACGGGTCATGGTAGATGGAATTTATTCTCAGTTTCATTCCATAAATGCTGGCGTACCTCAGGGATCAGTTTTGGTGCCAACCCTTTTTCTCATTCATATAAATGACCTCCTATCTGTCATGCACAACCCAATACACTCTTATGCTGATGACTCAACCCTTCACAGTTCTTTCACATTTAGTACCTCCTTTACACAATTTGATATTATAAATTCCCAAATAAACACAGCAATTTCTTTGAACCAGGACCTTTCTAAAATTAATCAATGGGGACAAAAAATCTGGTCTCATTTAATGCTCAGAAAACTAAATACATTAATTTTTCCAATAGAAAGAATCCCTCAGACTCACACATAATTTTAAATGATGTCAGTATTCCCATATCCACTACAATTGATATCCTAGGTGTTACTCTAAACCCCAACCTAAGCTGGACAGCTTATGTTAAATCTCTTGCTAAAAATGCTTCTAAAAAACTGGGACTTATGTACAGAGTTCGTGAGTTCTTCACTGACGAGTAGATGGCCACAATATACAAGAGTCATGTGCGTTCTCAGATCGAATATTGTTCACCACTGTGGAGTGGATGTGGAGCGGTTGCATTGAGGCAGTTGGACAAAATTTAAAATAAAGCCATTAGATTAATCAATGATCCTGCCATAACGCAGGACCTTCCTCCGTTATCAATACTCGGGCAGCTGGGAGCTCCCATGAACTCACACTCTCTCCCCCACAATGCAGAACCTCTGCTTATCAAAATTCATTTATCCTCAGAACTACTACTCTCTGGAATTCACTTCCTGGGAGTTGCTTCCCCCATACATTTAATACTCTCGATTTTACATCCAATTGTTATAAGTATTTTATGAATGGAGGATGCCTTTAGGCACATGGACTTATTTTTTTTTCCTTTGTTTTTCCCTTCATTCATTATATATATATATATATATATATATATATATATATATATATATATATATATATATATATAAAGGTGATCATCGCCTAAGCGGCCTAACCGTTGGCGTTTCGTCTCTCACACGAAGTTCGGACTCAGCAATTCTTCCGAGTCGATGTTAAGGCTTCGGAATTTCATGGGTTTATTCCTACCGTCATCCCATCAGTAGCAGTTATGAAGCTTGACGAAGTCTGGCTATCCAACCACGAACATGTAACTTGGGTAGAGCTTTCATAATGTTTCAAGTGTTGCACTTAATCTTCGGACAAAACCGCGACACGACTTTTGTCTCTGATTGTACCGAGGTTGGCAAGATGTAATGGAAATTGACATTTTTTATCATTGCCACCAATCCTACTTCGGTACCCTTTACTCCACAACTGTTGTGAATTCGACACACACACACACACACACACACTCACATGCATCACACAATATATACATACATATATATATATATATATATATATATATATATATATATATATATATATAATATTCGTAGAACATTTGTGTCTTAGGATGACCTCAGGAAAAACCTCTTGAATGGGATATAAGAATAGGATATAAGAATACTGTTCTTACTTTTTACATTGTTTTTCAGTTATATGCTAAAACGAATGATTATATGATTTACTTTCAAAGTGCAAAAGTAATACTATATTCAATTACGTTGGTTATTACATATACTGAGGAAAATTGTTATAATTCATTTTAGGCTATAAAATACGGAGTACATGTTGATGGTTTTTCGTTGTCAGTACAGTGAGTTATTTATATATATAGTAATATGCCACTCTCCTCACAGTAATATTTATGAGAGAGAGAGAGAGAGAGAGAGAGAGAGAGAGAATTTCATCAGGTGCACGGTACGATTATGCAGTTCCAAACTACTGTTGTGCCTTCTGGATTCTTTAAGAAAAATAATAATAAAAAAAGGGTCTCCAGATTGCTTATGTTCCTCGTTATGTATGGGTTGTGGATGTGTCTGGGGAGGGGGGGGAGGCTTTAAAATTTCGAGTCCACCCTCATTCATCCTCAGAAGGCGACCATATACATTATTCTGTCGAGAACACGGAAGACGGGAAGTGACAGGATACTGTCCTGTTCTGACCTCTGCTGACCTGGTGGTGGGAGTGAAGTGTGAGGCGGGCTGGTGCTTTACCCTCACCGCCGCCATAGGTGTCCAGTGTCATCAGCAAAAGCAGCAGCTCACGGTGTTGGCGGGGCTGGAACTGGTGCATGTAACTACAGAAAAAACAACAGTTTCTCTCAGTAAAAAGATATGCAGTGAAGCTGATGATAGAAATGGAGAGGTTTAGAACAAACAGTAGTGTTTTGTTACGTAAACCCTCCGAAAGATAAACCGGTAAGTATCCTTCAACTGGATAGTGTGATGAGTAAGGATGGAAGTTTAGAGGATGAAGTGCTTGAAAGGGTACAACAAGGAAGAAAAGGTTGCTGGTTCCTTGAAAGCAGTGATAAGAAACAGGGAAGTGAGCATGGAAGTGAAAAAGTCACTACATGACAGTATTGTGATACCAACTCTAACGTATGGAAGTGATGCTTGGACCTTGTTGGAAGGACAGAAGTCAAGAGTGAGAGCTGTGGAAATGAGTTATTTGAAAGAAGCCTGTTGAGTCACATGGAGAGACAGACTGACAAATGAGGATGTGAGGAGGAGTTGTGATGTAGATGTGGATGTGATAGGAAGCGTTAGGAGAAATACGATGAGGTGGTTTGGTCATGTGGAAACTGACGAGGAGAATGGATGTGAGTAAGGTGGAGGAGGGGAGAGGGGGGGAGGCCAAGGATGAGATGGAGGGATAGAGTGGAGAGGTATATGAGAGAGGGGGGTGTAAGCTGGAAGCAGGACAGCGAAATGGCGGGGAACAGGGCGACATGGAGGCGATTTGTTTGTGGCCACCCCTTATGGGATTAAGGTGTCTGGCAATAGATCGATAGATTGATATAACTGGATAAGATCATTATGCCTAAACCAAATTAAGGTAAGTGATTGAGACCACTTTCTCAAGGATGCAACGAATCTTTCAGCATATTCCACAATTTTGTGGTAGAATATAGTTTATAACGGATGCTGAAAAATCTCATCAGAATTTACGTTTCGTTGAGCCATCACCATTCTGTTGGCTTCTGATGAACGTTTCCTAGAACTTTTATGAAACAAGTTTGAATTTCCCTCTATAGTACGCTCAAATATCAGTTTCCTCAGTTCTGAACTGAAAATCGGTAGTTCAGCTGCATGCAAGCGGAAAGAGGAAGAGATAAAGAGTGATGTCGTTGTACTTTTATTAGTCTTCTCCCTCTCTCACTCACCCCCCATCCACCCCTCACCCAGGATTTCATTGTGGTCAAGAGGAACACACACCACTCCTTTCGCTCCAACTCCCACCATCCACCCCCGTACGTGTGTGTGTGTGTGTGTGTGTGTGTGTGTGTGTGTGTGTGTGTGTGTGTGTGTGTGTGTGTGTGTGTGTGTGTGTGTGTAGAGCAAGTCACAACCAATTATGTTTCAACTCCCTGCCTCCATCACCCTTACCTTGTGGCTGAGGTGTGTGCCGGAGGGAGGGGAGGAGAGAGGAGTAGGAACGACTAGGGCATGCTAAGGGGAGGGGAAGAGGGAGGGGGAAGAAGGATAGATGAGAAGGCGGAAGTTAGGATAGGTGATATTCCGTTGCAATTGTATATTTAATTGACTGTTCGTTTGTTTTTGTATGGGAGGCCATATTGTGCATAAAACACAGCCGTTATCAACCAAACTTGCTGCCATAAGACCACCAAGCGCCTTTTGTGGAAAAAGAATTAACTGAAGGGGTTGGAGTTTAATTTTTAATTTTGAAAACTCGGGTCGAGAAATGAAATTCACCTGTATATGTTCCAGTTTTGTCATCACACCTAACCAGTAAACGTAAGATTCAGCTGAGGACTATGGCAGCCATCTTGGATTTGTGCAAATTAATGTTTACTAATAGCTATATTTCTTTTTCCAATAGACTTCCCATGCTCATAGGTCATATAACATGCTTTAATATTGGCTTAACTCTGGTGCTGACAAGTAAAACCTAAAAGTGATGAGGCTGAGCAACCTAGGTGGAGCGAAGAAGACGCGACGTCCACCCTGGAGCCAAGCTCATCATATTTCTCTATACCTTGCTGTGGGGAAGGACCCTGGTCCGACCTTGGTGTCATAATGGGGTGCCGGTTCCCCACACGGTGTATGTACTGCACGGTACCTGTAGAACGGCCCCACAGAATCAGTTGCTTAACTGTGGTCGACGGGTCTGCTCAGCTAGACGGACTGGGGTTAAGCAACAAAACATCTTACAAACTGTTGTCTGGTAAAAATGGGATCCGTGAATCCTTAGCCGTTTTTTTTTTTCTTTTTTTTTTTTACGTAGGTACATTTCCCTAGAGCAGACTGAATGCAGTTTTGGTATTTTGTTCTGGTAGTACCTCTGAGGTACTAGGTAGATTTTTTTTTTTTTTCAAGGTTAAACCGTATTTTAACTCGACTGTAATTAAGCTCACACGACAAAATTAGCCTAATAGTTTGATTCGATTTACACCAGACTTGGTGGGAGGGTTGAAGGTCACCAAGGGGTCTTGCTGTTGCTTTTTAGAACACTAGGTCAAAGGTCAAGGTCAAATGGAAAGGTCGGCTTAGTTTCTATCCGATTTTTACGTAATTTGGTGCAAGCATGACGGGATTCGCTTTTGAGAACAACCAGTCAAAGGTCATGGTCACTGAGTAAGCTCAAAGTTCGACCCTCTTGTTGTATTTAATTCGTGCTGGAGCCAGAAGGTTAGATTCTCGAGCCCTTGCAGTAGAAAGGTTAAAACGTTCTTCGTTAACCCCTTTAGTACGATGACGTCTGTTCTGCATTGTTTTTGTTGTCGCCGAAAAGTATTACTCACGTGTCTCACAAGCGCCCGAGGGATAGAGCCATTCCCTCAAGTGCCAAGTTATGCACAGGGTTGCAGCTTAGCCATGTGCTCTGTATACGGTGGCAAATATAATTATACCACGCCTCTTCCACTCACCGGGCGATTTCATGTGTGTGGCGGGGACGGTTCAGTCAGTGTTGTCAATGTTAGTACTGCATCATTAATTCACTTCCTACTTCCAGTTCCACGCCCACACCAACAGACTGTGCCGCTGCAACACAAAATAATGCCAGGAGAGTTTCTAGTGGAGCATTGTTTGAGGATCACCCCATATGCTTCACCGATCGATTACTACCCGTCTGTAGCATTTTGTGTTTCTCTTCTTCCTTATCTCACTCTCTCACTCATTCGTTTACCAAGTCCACATCATAGGTAACAAATACAAGGATGCACGTGCTAACTCGTGTGAATTATGGTAGGTAGGAGAGAACAGTGCTTTTATTCAATCAGTCTTCATGGTTCACTGCTCATTTACCTAAAATTATAGTGTATTTTTTGGAAATGCACTGGGATAAATTGTGTGTGTGTGTGTGTGTGTGTGTGTGTGTGAGAGAGAGAGAGAGAGAGAGAGTTAAACTGGTCGCATTCAATTTACGTAATCTTAATCGTATATTCTTCAGAGAGAAAGAGAGAGAGAGATTCGGTGGCCATTTCAATTTACGTAATGCTAACGGTCTATTTTCCAGAAAGAGAGAGAGAGAGAGAGAGAGAGAGAGGTGGAGGAAGACGAAAGATTTGTTCAGGAATCATAGGATATGTAGGGTGTACTAGAAGAGTAGAAAGGAAAACTGAATCAATAGAAGGAAAGCAAAAATTGTATGTTTAAATATAATAGCTTGGAATCATGCCTATTTATTGGTATCACTCTTCGGACTTATTTCGTGTTAACAATCTGTTCATGGTAACTATATAAACTTGAAAATAGTTGTGATGCTTTATGGGGTAGAAAGGCTCGTAGCTTTAATAAATGAATAGGAATGTTCTGGATTGCACTAATTATCCCTTCACTATGTTTGGATATTAAGTGTTCCCATTATTAAAAGCCTGATCACGGCAGCAGACGAATAGCAGATGTTGCCTAGACTCGGTCCTACAGTTACTTTTCCTAACATACTTAATCGGCCTGACATAATAATCACATATCACTAGGTTCCATGACCAATTGTCCTTGAAGAGTGCCCAATAATTATGTCTGGATAACATGTTGCACAACAAAATAATATCGGCGCTTCAAAAATAAAGCAGTCCCTCGCTTAGTCTGGCCAGTGGCGGGGCTGTATATCAAGGCTGCCAACCGCTTGTCGAAATGTCGTAGTGGTAAATTTCTTTTGCACCATTTTTGCCATACTTATTTCCGATTAAGTATAAGTAGTACTGTGTATGATTAGTGTTACGATTATTGGAAGTTAGTAAGTGGTGTTTCAAGTCCTTTTGATATTGTTGTTAACAAGGTGTGGGTGTGTACCCTGGTAACGCGCCGACAGCCCCAGTCCGACTCCCACAGTCCCAGTCCCCACGCATCACTGTCAGTTACAGTACACGCTTCTGATAGGTCGTGGTGGGATTGTGTCATATATTCTGACACTGCTTGAGGGAATGGGCTGCTTTGAGGTGACTCATTGCTCACGATAGTGTAATAACGAACCACCAGTGAAACTTTTGATGTGGGAATTGTAACTTGAGTGTGAGGGTGAAAAGTTGAGACTAATAAGTGAGTGATCTGTACTGGGCTTTGCGTGGCTTTTGACCCCCTATGAAACGAAACCAGTGATGGTGTCTGCAGGCTGGAAGTTGTGCAGGGTTAGTATTATTTTGGTGGATGGGACTGTGTTAGCGAGCAAAGGAAACTTGGAAATAAAATAGTGAATTGCTTGTTGCTCGTCAGCAAATATATATACGTATATATATGTTCCCTAACAATCACCTAATAACCATACGTATTGTACACCAAAATATCAGCCACTAACATGTACTTCAACCAAACCACCTATCTGGAGATAATTGCTCTCTCTACCAGGATCCAAGTTCCTCTAACATCTTACGCATTTCCACATCATTTTCTTTTTCCCCCCCTCATGCTTGTCCTCTTTCTTCTCGATTTCATGTCATTTTCATGTCAGTCAGTCAGTCATCCTTTTTCCTATTTGTTTCCTTTCTCTCCTCACCATCCTACAACGCATCTACATTCCTGCATCTTCCTCCTCATTTGCATTCACATTCCTCCCTAATTATACATCTCCCTTTTATATACACCTTCCTCACTTTTTCCCTCTGGCTGGTCCCAAAATATATCCATCAAGCCAAAGGGCAGAAGCTCTAAGAACCCTAACCCACAATTACTGGACTAAGTGAGGGGCTCATTAGGCCAGCGTTTACGGCAGCTACCAATATCCTTCACTCTCGATAAGATTCGTTTGTGGAAAGTATTATATTCCGGCTCTTCGGTAAGTTTTATGATCCTGGGAGGCGAAAACAAGGTAATAGGTTCTTAAGGAACACAGCGATAATGGTAAGGGTCTGGGGGCTACAGAAAAGAACAGGACTGGCAGGTCTGTGGTGAGTTAAAAAGAGGTGGGATGAGATAGTAAATATGATGGAACGGATTGAAAATGAACAGAAGTGCTGAAAGGGAATGGGTAACCAGGAGGGAAGAAAGGAGGTGTGATACAAACGTCCCTTGCTGGCACCGGGCAGATTAGCACGGTATTCCCCTCCTGTCTTTCACCTGTACACAATTTCACCTTCGTTTCACTTCGAATGTACCCGGTAGTAGATAGTAGGTTTTTAAATTTCTCCACTTGTGTGTTAAGCGATAATACTGCTATCTAGCTTTTCGTATCGTTTGTTTACGCACTTTCTCGTTCGCTGTAATGGTGTATTCTCCTTATATAAATGGATTCTCGATGCTCCATTGAGACAATAGTAATCAGAAATGAGTAACGCAGCCATAACCGATGCGCATCAGTGTAACCTGTGGTCGCATGTGAAAGTAAGATTTATGGTCGACAATGAAAGTAAGATGTAGGTTACGTATTGTATGTTGCATTGGCATATATTGTAGATGCAGCCACCAGTAGACTACAGTGTTGTGGCATGTAGGCGCTCCTGAATGTTAGGTGTATCTGTATATATGAGTAAATAAAACATACATAGGCTACATACAACTCAGAATCCCACAGCTCCTCTCACCGTACACTTCACATGAGTCCTTCATCAATACAAGTGCGCGTAGCCATGGTGGACGCAGATAATTTCTCCAAGAAACTGATGGTCCTCTGCCCTGGAGATTAGTTTCCAGTCAGAATTCGTAAACCACGTTGTCAATTAATATATTTTTCAGTCAAAATGTGTAACCAGCCGTTTCCCGGAGTGGTTAGAATATTTAGGCATTTCGTAAAATGAATGTTATTTCACGAAATGACCATAATTTTCAGTTTTGTCTTGAAATAACTGAAATTCTGCCTTTGTTATTTCATGATATGGCAAAGGTGGGTTAACTTTCTTATTACAGGTGTAGCTAATGAAGATTGCAATCAAACTGGAAAACGTTACTGAAATATTTCAGAAACTGCTAGAAACTAACAGTAGCTATGCCATATCAGAGGGTATTTTGTTAAAATGTTAAAATTTAGTCATACATGTAAAAATAGATAAACCAATTTGCACTTAAATATGAAAGAGTACTGTGGCAACGACTATTACACCTTCGCTTAGCCTTAGCACATGCACATATCTGTAGCACATTTTTTCTTGTTAATACCACTGACCCACCTCACAAAACCTTGACTACGATTGGCTGTACTCTTCAGAGCATGCCGAAGGGAGACCAGCTAATCTTCCCTTATAATTATGAGACCGAGTAAGAAGTATCCAGGGGCAGAGATCATATTGATTTTGTGCCTACGTAGGCTTGAGTATCCCACTTTAAGGGCTGTAGTTTTAGGTCGTTGTCAGTGCGATCAGGGATGACACCAGGTTCATGAGCCCCCCCCCCCCTTCCTCTCTGATCATTGGATTGGGAGCAATATTAGCACATAATCCCTCTGCCTCCAAGTCGATGTGGCTGCGTTTTATCACTCTCTGCCTAAGATAGCGTTGTTTATTGGTTTCTTTTCCTTTGAGCAGCTATACCATACTGACACTGTGCAAATGGTGAAGGACTGAGTAGCATAGGCTGGTTCTGGATGTGGACTGGTGCTGGGACAGGCGTGGGCTGGTTGTGCAGGTTTTGTTGAAGGCTTGCGGGCAGGTGTTACGGACCTGCTAAAAGGCTGAGGGATGTGAGCATGATGGTGTAGACTTCTTAAAGCTGACGAGTGTTAGCCTTTTTGGTCTGCATTAAAGGCAACAGACGACATATCAACGACCACACTGTATCAAAGGCAGAAAACAACTAATGACCTGCTAAGTTACTTTCCTCTTACAGACACCCACTGGCTTCTGTGTGTGTGTGTGTGTGTGTGTGTGGTTTGTTGTTGTTCCTTCGTGACTGCCTCAGTGCCACACACGTTTTCGTACCGGTGCTCAGCAGGTTAACGCAACCTACGTCTGTCAAGTATTATATTATGAAGGGTAACCTGTTTTAGCCATTTCATAAAGAAACAAAGGTAAAATTTCAGTCGTTTCATGAAATGGCTGAAAATTTTAGGCGTTTCATGAAATACCCAAATGAAATAATTTCAGTTATTGACTAAATATTCCACTCATTACGCAATGTGGCTGATTACACACTCTGGCTAACATATAAAGCATATTTACAATCTCCCGTCATGCATGTGCACACCACTCGCTACGACTGGAGCCCCCACCAAACTGGAAAAAGATGCCACTGCTCGCCAGATAACTTAATGTAAAATAAAAAAATGGCTCAACTTAAATTACCCTGTTATACAATTTTTGTGTTACTTTACTGAAAATAAAATATTGATTTATCTTCATATAATACCGGAGAAAAAATGGCTTCTTTATCAAAATATAATAGAAATGGATGGATGCGTCCATCTCAATTTAGGGACAGTCTGCATGTGATTATGTTGCCTGAGTATTGATCACTGTCATGTTATTAGGTGGTGAATATACTGTAAATCTGTAAGGAAAAATTGTAAATGAGTATAAAGAAATTGTATCTTTCTTAACAAATAAAGTAAATATGGTACTTAAACAACTGAGGATAATATGAACCCACTGAGCTTATATGGAGGCGCTTTCTCATGGGTGGCCTAGCGTAGTTTGTTTGCCCGCCGCTAGTTTTTTTTTTTTTAAAGGAAAGTACACCAGTTCTGAGCGGGTATTGACCACACGCTATTCAGTGATCCGGCGAACACTGGCAGCTTTCAGGAGTTTGCGGGAGCTCTAATTCATTCAGTATTAGACTCATACATAGTCACCGGGAAATAAAATGCATCCACAGACAGGCTGCAGACCATTACGTGTCTAGATCAAGGGGATGCTGGTCAGGATGCAGGCAATTTGCATATCAATGGATCCTGGTGTCATTAGAAAGCTCCCATGTTTTCACGGGTGTGTATACACCACACCTGACGCCCACGCCTTTTGAACTTAGCCAATGGTTCCGGAAAATATAGTACCATGGTCCACTGTGCAGCTCAAATATATGTGGAAAAATAGACTGTAACAGAACTGAGACGTTTTGTCAAAGCAACAGGAATACCATGCCTTTAAAAATTCGGGTCGCTGAACTCGGCCCCCATAAGATTTCGGTACAGTCTTACAGTTACTAAGTGTATAATGGATGGAATCATGTCAGGATTTGCCAAATGAAAGATTACGATCTTTGGAAACTGTATGATAAATTTTTCAACGACTGAGATTCATAACACTTGGAAAAAATATGCTGAAAGCAAACATACACAATAAGCTTGCATGGTTTTTAGTAAGCTCTGTGGAGAACTTTTAAGCGTAAATCTCATGTAGAACATCAGTAAAATATCTGAGATGAATATAATACTGGTATAATGCTTTATTCATGAGTAATAATCCTGATGAGTTTTTTTTTTTTTTTTTTTTTTTTTTTTATAGGAAAGTACACCAGTTCTGAGCGGGTATTGACCACACGCTATTTAGTGATCCGGCGAACACTGGCAGCTTTCAGGAGTTTGCGGGAGCTCTAATTCATTCAGTATTAGACTCATATAGATTCACAGGGAAATAAAATGCATCCACAGACAGGCTGCAGACCATTACGTGTCTAGATCAAGGGGATGCTGGTCAGGATGCAGGCAATTTGCATATCAATGGATCCTGGTGTCATTAGAAAGCTCCCATGTTTTCACACTCCCCATCCCTCCATCTCTCTTCCTCTCGTTATCTTCTATTTCTTCTATCCATTTCTCTGTATCACTTCTCCACCCTCAATATCTCTTGTCTTTCATCTCTTGTATGTATATGTTTATTTCTCTCTCTCTCTCTCTCTCTCTCTCTCTCTCTCTCTCTCTCTCTCAGACGTCATTCGTCTGTCTCTGGCATCGAAAATTTGAGGTGATCATGCATTTAGTTCTGTTTGTGTTCGTTACAGAATAGCTAGTGACAGAGACGTCTTGCTGTTTTTGTGAAGTCAGCCTCTCACGGGATGTGTTTGTTAGGAGATGGATGGAAATGATAAATAGATAGATAGATAGGTAGCTGGATGGATAAATAGATTATCCGATGGATAAATAGATGGATGGATAGATAAATTTTCATACTGATAGACAGGTAGATAGATTGATTTTCTGCAAAATATCTCAAAACATTCATAAGGTTTCAGAGGAAACTGGATGACTCAACCTCATTACGAGTGAAGCCAGTGTGTAGGTAATTGTTTTTTGGTGAATATTTCGTGACACCCCCACCCCACGTGCACTGCACCCCATTAACCTTTACACTGGCATTGTTGCATATGTATTTTAATTATCGCCACACAGCTATGTTCGTCAGTAAAAATCATTTACTAGTCAAACGTTTTAAAGCTAAGAAAAAAAAAAAAAAGACAAAAGAACTTTCCTGATGCATTCGCGAAGCTATGCTGCGTGAATTATGTTGGAACAGAACCCTAGCCCTAGATATCGGTAGCATGTAATTCTGAATTTGAAGTTACACGCCAGCCAAGCGATGCAGTAGCCCTCGCACGGGGAAAGTTTAATAAGACTGTGAATATTTTATTTTACAATTTTATTAGTAGTAGTAGCTCTGTTTATGGCAGAACAACCTTGTCTTCGGCAGACTGCATCATACACGCCCGTTTTTCTTGAGACTAATTGTCACAGAGTTGACTCTAAGGTGAAGTTCTTCACTGAAACAAGAAGACACATCGCGGCCGGGAAAGGAGAGGTAGAAAAAGAGAGTAAATGACAGAAGAAAGTAACGAAGGAGGGAGGGAGGGGAGGATGACAAAGTCTGGTGTAGTGCAGTCGGGTAGGTTGCTGTTAGGGTGAGGAGGATAATGACGGTCCTGGGCCGCCAGTGACAGACTGAAGTGTCCACTAATTGACTTTCCCAATCCCGGTCTCACATTATACGGTAACCCTTTTCTGGGCACGAGAATCGCCCACGCATGCATGATACAGCGCCACGCAGGTGGTTGAGAGATGATGAGGGTGGGAGAGATACCGGCAACATTGTAGTTTGACCATAGAATAACAGGATGTAGTGCTGTCCAAAGCGCCGCTACCTCACTTAAAGACAGGAAGGTTGACTCCTGGATAATGGCGTGTGTGAGGCCAAGCAGACTATCATTACGCCAAGTAGGGACGCACAAAGGACAGTGGCTTGTCCATGTTGATTTAAGGAGATTGAGTATTTCACACCTTCTACTACTCTCGAGATGTAAGCACGAATAAAAGTTTAAACTTAAAAAAAAAAAGCGGGCAGGCGAAAGATAGACAGACAGAGAGGGAGTGAGGGGGGAATTTTTATATATAGCTACTGTATAAATCGTAGGCAAAATGGCTATTGAAATATGGTATTCATTATGGTATTTACATATCATCATCTGTCTCTGTATGTAAATCACAACGAAAAGGACGATGTTCATACATACAAAAATACATGTACACACACACTCAAAACAGTATCGTTACAGACTGACACCACGAATCAAACGTTTGATAACAGCCTTCCTTCAACCCTGCCAAGACAGCTGGATTATTCAGTATGAAACTCATCGGACCCCCCTATAACGATACTTTTTTGAGTGTGTGTATTATACATCTCATTTATCTTTGTAATCAACAGTTGCATATTGCTCATAGATTGACTGACGAATAAATATGCTGACAGAAGAAGAAAGATGCCCAATCCTTATTAACGAGTCCAGTTTATCTGGTGTTTAATTTGGGTAAAAGCTACCTCACTCAATTCTTGTATGAAAGTAGAGTATCGTTTTAACAAGCGATCGGCAAGGAGGACGCAGATTACCCAGTTCGTTATTATCCCATTTCAAGTGATGATAATAGCAAGTAATTTGACCCTTATTTAGCTTCCTGGCTTGATATTTGAAAAGAAAGATTTCATTATCATAATGGCGAGATATGAAGACACACATCATATAGATACCTGGTTTCTTTATTTTATGCACCACTGCTCTGGCGTACGCGAGAGTATCATGCCATTCACTCTCGCACTCAACACTGACCATAACCCGAGAAAGAGAGAGAGAGAGAGTGTGTGTGTGTGTGTGTGTGTGTGTGTGTGTGTGTGTGTGTGTGTGTGTGTGTGTGTGTGTGTGTGTGTGTGTGTGAATGTAAAAACTCAAACAAATTTTATCCAGTTTTAACCAAACATGTAGGAGATGTAAACATGGAGGAGATGTAAAGAAGGAGTTAATCTGGTGTTTTTGAGAATAGTAAGTCGAAGGTTAAGGTCACAGAGCTAGGTCAAAGTTTGGCTTAGCAAGATCAACTTATGCTATTTTTATCAGATTGAGAACAAAGTTAGTGGAAGGGTTGAAGTTAATGTTATTACAAAGGGGTTCGAATTTGAGAACATTCAGGTCAAAGGTCATGGCGACAAGGGAAGGTCAAAGTTCGACCTGTGCGGCTCTGTGTGAACAATTTATTTATTTATTTATTTATTGGACCGAACGTGTTGAAAGAGTTGTGGACCAGCCAAGAAGTTGGCAGAAAGTCCTTTAAAACAACTGGTCCAATGTCACCGTCACATGACAAGGTCAGCTTAAAGTTTTTATCCGTGTTACACAAAACTGTGGTGAAAGGTTCAGAGTAATGCAATGATAAAAGAATTTCATTTGGAGGGCAGTCAGTCAAAGATTTAATTCACAGGAAAGAGTCAAATGTCAGGGTCACTGAATAAGGTTAACTCAGACAGTTTTGAACTTATCTGGACCAAATTGTTGGATTAAGAGTCAGGCAAGAATGAAGTAATTCGAATTTGACTGCAATCGGTTCAAGGTCATGGCCATAGAGCAGAGTAAAATTTTCAAGCTTTTTGACCAGTTGGTGGAGGCGGGTGTTGCATTCTGAGAACTTCTTCTTGTTCAGTTTCTCCAGTAACTTACACGTGTTGCTGCTGCTCTTTAGAAGTTTTCCTGGACAGCTTAAAATAATGAACACGGAATGGCCTTTGTTCAGAGCTTGGGTTAATTGACATAGACACCATGTGACAGTGGTACTTTATTGTATTAATTACCTTGTAAATAGATACTATTGGTGTATTAGTAGAACACTGTTTACCTTACATATGAAGCAAGAAAGATGTGTCAGCTGTATCATTATGTGACTATGACATTAGTGTGATATGACTTATATGCTGAATAAGGTGTTTGTTATTTGACGTGGATTGAACAGTTGTACTTAGGCTTTAGCTAACTTAATTTTCTTGCATTCGAGGTGAGGTGGTGTGATGGGCAGTGTCATCCATGTCGTGGGGTTGAAGTGTAGGTAAGTCATTGGTGTGGTATGGTGTGTGGTGTGGTGTAGTGTGGCGTGTGGTATGGTGTGATGTGGTGTGGTGTAGTATGTGTTGTGATGTGGTGTACTGGTGTGGCTGGGTTAATGGTACTGAGCCACGACTGTCTGTTTATGGTCAAGCTTGGGCAGCACAGAGGGACGGCACAGTGGTTCTTGCTTCAATCTTTTCCAGGCCAAAATCTCCAGGCTGGCTCTGACCTGGGGATGAACGTTATTTCCCCAGGAGTCAGTCGTGGTTCATCCATTACCCAACATCACGATTTTCAGTAAATTAAATGGAATTACAGGTTGAGGGATAATCTGCCCTATCAGAGTCACGACACTGGGTTTTTGTGGCCGAGTTTGGTAGCGACTCGAGGGTGGGTGGGGGGACGGAAGAGGAGGAGGGATACTGAGTGCATGATTGGAGGGGGTTGGGGGGAGTCCTGAGTTGCCTGATGGTAGGAGTGGGAATTTCACAAATGTACCGTACCTGTAACCATATCAGTTATGAGACTACTAAGGCAAGAGAAGCTGAGGCAGTAAACGAAGACATTAATATGTGTATATATGTTAGTAGGAATATCTGTCCATTAAGACCTTGGCACACATTATTAGAAAATAAGCATGTGTGTGTGTGTGTGTGTGTGTGTGTGTGTGTGTGTGTGTGTGTGTGTGAAACGGGTCATCTCTCTTATCTGTAAGGGTCACCTTATTGTACTGTACGTAGTTGTAGTCTCTCCACATGATTATTTCATAGTCTATCGCACTGACAACACATTTCCAACAGCAATGCTAGGGCTTATCTCCACTGCCTCCCCCCCCCCCATATACCAATCGTGCAGTACGTCACCACCACGCCACCTATGCTGACCGTCAGTGATTATAACGCCGCTTCACACACTCCCACACCTACTCCACCACATGCAATGGGTCTTCACGCCATACCACTTTTGAGGCTAGGGCAGACTGGGTAAAGCAGGGCAGGGCGAGATAGGATGGAGCGAGAGAGGAATATTCGAGACTAGGTAGAGACAGATAAGACGATAAATTTAGACTGGGCGAGGTTGGCTAGGATCGGGTGAGGAATATTAAGTCAGAGGGAGTTGCGAAGATGGATTTGATTAAGCCGGGCTGAGCTGGGCGAAACTAGTTTGGAATGAGATAGGCAGGACTGGATTACTGAAGCCATGACGAATTAGTTTATATCCGATTCACTTCCTGTAACACCCCACAGCAGTACAGGCGGATGGGCGGAGTGTGGACTGGTGCTGGGACCTGCCCTGGCTTTGGTGTGCCTTGCGTGGGGAGGGGGAAGGGGGTCTAGCTAGGAGAAGAGAGAGGGGGGGAGGAATTATAGAGGAGGTAAGCAGTAGAATAAAAGAGGTTAGTTATAAAAATCTTTAGCTGGGAATTAAAGCCAGTTACTCTACCAAACGGCTTTTAAAGTCAAGTAATGTGTTTAAGTCTCGCACATTTCATGTCAGTAGCATCTAGTTATTTTAAGGATGGTTTGCTTTATTTCTCTGGAAATGTTTTCACTTGTTTTATGGCAATGATCTGTCATCTACTTCGACCGGTCTGTTTCGAAATATTTATCAGTTTTCATCATGACCTTTGAAATTTCAGTAAACTTGCTCCTCTTGTATAGTCATTGTTTTGTGAAACTAAGCAGATTACTTTCTTCTAAGCGTTCTTCGTATGGTTTATTCCTCGGTTTCCATATCAGTTGTGTCATCAATATCTGTTCTCTGGGAGTGAGAAAGGAAGGTGGTGTATACGTGGGCGTCACCTACCTAGTGTAGATCCACACAAATCATCTCGCTACTGATGTGCAAGACTGTCCTTCATCCACCCTCATCCATCCCTATTATCCACTTCCCGCATCAATTTATTATTCTGTCTTACATTCCCCAATACTTTTCAGACTTGCTTATAAAAAAGAGTATAAACGTACGGTGGAAATAATCATACTCTTTAAAAGACTATAGAGCTCATAGGTGTTATCAGAGGACTGTTGGTGGCAAAAAATGTGATGGTGATTATGAAACCATCAGATTAGACAGCCATGAAGCTGTCACTAAGGTGAAGGAATGTGCAACGTTAAAAACAGCATTAGTGTGATGTACCTACATTTTCCGTCGTGGATTAAGAGTACTTAGGAAAACCAGGTGTTCGTACTCACCTGCCTGTTGGTAGCTGTTACCCTCAGCATATTCAGTGATGCAACAAAGGAGAGAGAGAGCACAATAGGACTGAAAGTGGCCGTCAGTGCAGACACTGAGGTTAGTTCTTGTAACATCCATCACATATTGGTTAATTGTTTTAGCGTGGATTACGAGCCACAGCTGCGATGAGGGAATGACTTCGGTGACATAATACAGGTGGTGCAGACAATAACACGAGATAATAATCTCAGCCCGTACTGAGGCCTCGTCATTCAGTAATTATTACTGCTGCCAAATTATCCATACAGAAGGTCAGTTGAACCACCTCTTAATGTCTCTCAGACCACCATATAAGAGATTTTCATTTTGATCTTGACCAGTATATACAGTGCATAAGGTCGTTTGTAAGTCTTTTAATGACAGAATTGATTTCAGTGCCGTGGAAAGTCTGGTAGAATCGGTGCCCCCTTACTGTCACTCTGCATTGAAATTCCGTCGATGACTGCAATAGATGGTGACATTTAGTGTCACCAGCCTGACAAGGAAGAGTTCCAACCTGGTGTTGTAGCCAAGGCGACCGCATTTACATCTCAGAGATCCCTTTATACTGGCGTGGTTATCAGAGCCACCAATCTGTCTCTTGGGTTAGAGTCTCACCCACCATGATGCCGTCTTGGTTAGAATGTTAAAATCGTTTATGGTGGCTAAAAGGATGTGTAGCTCAGCGCATTGCGCGAGATGGGAGGTTCCCTACAGCATCAAAACAGGTACTGCTGTAATGGATATTGAATGCAGCTCAGAGCCCCGGGTGCAGGGATGGGAGATGTGGTATGAATGGTGCCTCTCTCACATCACACGGAGGGCTCAAAACCAACATCTCCAGGCTCAGTCTATTAGAGCACGAAGAGCGAGTTGCAGAGGGCTCACGCTCTGCAACATGGTATGCAAGAGCTACCACCTACCAGCCCCTCTCTGCCCCGCCTTGCACACCTAACTCGCTCATCGTGCGCCTTCGTCGCTTACGGATGGGCTACATCGGCTTCTCTCAAAAAGCAGGGAGGAATCCCGAACCCTGCCCCCACTGTCACCAACTTGAAGAGTGGCTTCTGAACCACTATTTGCTCAACTGCCCCGCCACAGCAGCCCTTCGCTCTGTCCTGCGAGGCAGACTCGTAAGAAGAATGTCTGCCTTTCATACAGCTGCCGAGATCATAGCTCTATCCCCCACCTAAGCCCTCCTCAATGCTTTTTTTTTTTTTTATGTGCTTGACTCTGGGCATAGGCTTCTCAGCCTGCTCCCAAGGCCCAGTAGTCCTCCTACATATTGTACACCTCTACTTGTCACCACTTCGGCATTAACACCCACCGTCCATATTGAATACATGCTAGGGCTGTCTCATACAGGACTGGTGTATTGGTATTAGCGGGGGTATTTTTACGACATGTCGGCGGGTCTTCTGGTAGATCGGTAAAGTCTGCCGTAATGAAATTCAAATCCTTAAACTGTTCCCTGCACCAGCGAGGATTTGAACCTGGGTCCGGTAGAACCGCAAGCCACTTCTCTACCGATTGAGCCACCGCCTCCCCCATTCCTACCCTCTCCCTCGATAGCCATACCCCCACCCCCCCAATTCTACCCGCATTCCACCCTCACGGAAGGTGAAGGGTAGGTGGACCGGCCGGTGATGCTGATAAGGGATAAGATGTAAGTTGGGCAATGATCGTCACTTCAACGAGAAGAATTTAGAGATGAAACAAGAGAAGTAAACCTGGCGAGGTAGCTGTTATTATTTTTGAAAGCGAGACGCACTCGTCATAAGACTGATTTAGTACACTTGTTTTAAAAGGTTTTCTAAAATCCCCCCCTAGCTAAATGCTGCCTGAAATAGTGGATGGTGGTGAGGGTAAGGGATTGGTGTAAAAATGTGTGGAATTTGAGAATGAAACCAGTGAAGGTGGTTCACTGGGATGTGTGAGGAGAGCAAACTTGTGAAAATGCTGGATGTAAACAGTGATGATAATGGCAGGTTTATGAGACCAGAGATTCATAGTGATGGAGTGACACCATGGCAACCATTTAACAGTATTAGGACTAGCATCAGTATCTTGTTATATTTTTTTTAATTCATATAAGTTTTGAAGGGACAACTGCACATTCGAAGCATTTTGCTATTTCTGCTTTAAGCAATAAAAAAACAAGAGGCTTGTGAGCTGGTGGTTGCGGTTGTGTTGGAGGGACTTGGGTATTGTGAAGGTATTGGGGTAAGAGTATGGGTGGTGACTTAGGTGTTGATTGTGTTGGGAGGGACTTGGGTGTTGTGAAGATAATGAGGTGAGGTTGTGGGTGTTGGTTGGGGTGTTGGTTGGGGTGTTGGTTGTGTTGGGAGAACTTTGAGTGCTGAGATGGTATTGGGGTGAGGTTGTGGGTGATGGTCGGGATGTTAGTTGGTTGGTTGTGTTGTGATACTTAGGTGTTGTGAATGAGTTGGGGTGAGGGTTTGGGTGGTGACCGGGTTGTTGGTTGTATTGGGAGTGAATTGGGTGTTGTGAATATATATTGGGTGAGGTTGTGGGTTGTGGCTGGGGTGTTGGTTGTGCTAAGAGGAACTTGGGTGTTGTGAAGGTATTGGGGTGAGGGTGTGGGGGTGATGGCGGGGGTGTTGGTTGCGTTGGAAGTGACTTGAATATTGTGAAGGTACTGGGGTGAGGGTGTGGGTGCAGCGGTTGAGATGTTAGTTGTGTGATTGTTTTAGGAGAGACTTGGGTGTTAGAAGGTATTGGGGTGAGGATGGTAGTGGTGGTTGAGGTGTTAGTGTTGGGAAGGACTTTGGTGTTGTGAAGGTATTGGGGTGAGAGTGTTGGGGGTGGTTGGGGTGTGGGTTGTGCTGGGAGGGACTTGGCTGTTGTGAAGGTATTGGAGTGTGTGGGTAGTTAAGGAGAGAGAGAGGGCAAGGACAAGAGACAGACTGTGGTGGAAATTGACAGGTTTTGGTGATGTAAGTTGACAGGGGGAACCACCACACCCACCACCATCCCTTGATGACTCTCTCACTTCTCTGTCCTGAAAAATGTTCTCCGCCCATCATTCTTATTCTCCATGTATTTTTACCTCTTCCAGTTTATTTCGTATTTCCGCTTGTATTAAAGTATCAAACAAACATTAGCTTCTTTGCTCATTATTATAATTTTTTCCCCTCAACCCCCTACTTCCTCAATCAGGCCCCTGTTATTTGCAAATTTACCAGTCATCAGTCATGCATATTATGGTTCCATATTTCCTTGTTTTTCCTTCGTATTGTTCTTGTCATCATCTTTTTTCATCCTCTCTCGCTCTCAATCTCTCTTACTTTCTTCCTTCATAAGTTCCATTCCATCAAAGAGGTCTTAATTTTCGATTCTTATTTCTTTTTCTACTTTACATTTTTTCTCTTTGAATAACCTCTTCATCAAACATGCATTCATTTCAAAATTGCATATTGCAGTTATACATTTCCCTAATTTTTAATGTTGGTGCTTGTTGGTGTTCCATGCTTAAGACTTAAGAGATAATGAGCAACCACTTTCTGTTAAGTGTGTAGTAGATAGATGAGGCGTGGATGAAAAAGGGTAGAAGGGCGAATCACAGCCAAGCCACACTCCACCCATACTTACACTAGTCCACCTATCCTCATCCTACGTCTCCCATCACCACTCGCCCCCACCGCCAACCTGTACTCCAGCCACCACCCTCTCACCCCAGCCTCAATCTCGGCATATATTATCTTACCTCTTCACTAACCCTTACATCTTAGCGGGTACTTCTCCCTCACCCTGCCATTACCTAACTTCACACCTGATCAATCTCCCTACAGAGAGATGTCTGACATTTTTGGTTATGGCTACTAACAAATTGAAAAACTTGTTAGCAAAAGTACATTTTCTTTACCTAAGTCGCATTAAGATTCGGTTCGTCTCATTACCCTTTGCGTGTGCGTTATGTGTATGTGAATTTTTCCTCAGTAGATATGTCCCTGTCTTGTTTTCTCTGTGTATGTACAGTTGCAAAATAATATCTATCCTGTTTTTAGGCAAATACTTGTGGAGCACTGGTAACGTATCTGAAAATGTGTGTTGGGCTCAGAAATCGACCACGGGGTTTTAGTTACTGCTTACACTCATAATTTATCGTACTTCATTGGTTCGATAGTTTTGTCCAAAGCAATACCTTCTTTGCTATTTTCATCTCATGAGTGTGCATATGTGCCGTCCACACAGTTATATGTTTCTTTTTCACATACATCTCTGGTTCCTAGCATACAGATACGTACACAGTCTTCCACGGAGACTTATGATCAAACGTTAAAAGGACATATTGTGCGTGCTGAGTATTAAAACCAAGACAAAATATACAGTATACTGTAAGGATATATTGTAAAGGTCTGGATTTTTCATAAATAAAAAGATATTTAACCAACTCCTAAACTTTATAGTGTGATATATTACCGGGAAGGTTTGCTCGATCAACACTATTCAGGGATGCTTCTGAAGGGTGAATGTCGGTAGGGGGACTTGTGATACAGGTTCTGATCAAGGTATTGTTTTTCCCTAACGAGGCGTAGATCAGAACATCACAAAGCCCTCCTCAGTTACTAGCTTAAATACGGGGTGGGTGGAAACACAGATGATATGTCCCCTGCTTGCATAATAGTCCCGCACAGCTCGCCCCACAGTCAGACGCAACCAATATCAACTGTGTATGAAATCTATGGGGCGACCTTAGAGAGGAAGTAGTGTGTGTGTGTGTGTGTGTGTGTGTGTGTGTGTGTGTGTGTGTGTGTGTGTGTGTGTGTGTGTGTGTGTGTGTGTGTGTGTGTGTGTGTGTGTGTGTGTGTGTGTGTGTGTGTGTGTGTGTGTGTGTGTGTGTGTGTGACATTTGATGGTGTTTGAGAGTAACGTTTTACATCAACTGAGTCTAATTCTGCGCAGTTTATGAGGAGATGAAGACCGAGAGTTACCGAAGTGTGAAGTGGAGGAATGGGTGAGGAAGGGTGACCTGGAGGTGCAAAGGGAAGTGGTGATGAGTTGTGAAAGACCAAGAACAGGGTGAAAGGATGACGTGGAGTGTTTTAGGGAAGGTGGCTTGGAATCGGGAATGGAAAGAAATGCAAGTTTTCATGAAGAAGGTTGAAATTTACTTTATCAGTGCTGTGTTGGCTGTATAGGCCTAATTAGTAACATCAGCTGCGTTTGAATCTGTTAACGTGTATGCCGGTCGCAGTCATGACAACCCCAATGTTTACGAGCATGCCTGCCCTTGTCCCATTCCTTTGTATCCTTGGGCCATGTGTACAGTCCTTGGTCCCGCTCTCTACCCCCTTCCAAACACAGTAACTTATTTCTCCTTCTCCCCCCCCCCCACACACACACACTTTACCTAAGGGATAATCTATCATGAGTGCTACACAGAAGCACTGGGTCCGTCAGTTTAGTGCTCTGTAGAAAAATTGGATTCGCCAGATTAGGACTGAAAGATGGAGTCACCACTACCAATCTTCTGTTTTCGCCAAGTTACCCATCAACAAAGACCTGCCACCACTTTGTATGATGTCCATTCGCCATAAGCAAATTCCAGTTGAAGATGCATTGTTCGATAGTTTGTAAGTTAGCTCAGAAAATCCTGGACACTGGAAGCTGATAAAACAAAAGAAGCTAGTTCTGAAATGGCAGGATCGGGTGGTCAGTGCAGACCGTATTAAAGTTCAGTTTCACTTTAGAACGAGCCGGATATTTCACTTTTTTGGTTTGGGAGTTTGGTTGTGCCCTTGAGCATTTGGGAGAAGGGGTGACCGTGGTGGAACAAACCTCTTTGACCGGTGCCAGGCCTGCACCTAGTGTCTGCAATGCATTAGGGCTAGTCTGGACGTTTACGCATTGACGACACAGTGTAGGTGTTTTCTGTGGAGATCAGACCACACGTGGCGATCATGTTTGTTTACTACGTTACTTGTATCCCTGGCAGCGTGGACGACCCCGTCATCTCACCTTGTATGTACACCACCTCACAAACCAGCCAGACATGTACCATGAAAGGCAAACCCAGTGTGTCGCTGTCGCCATTACTGCCAGCATCAACTGTGGATCTGGCTGATGCCCACGAGCCTTGTATAAATGACCATTAATCTTAGTTACATCACACAAAGTGACCGCAGGTGTCAATTATGTCCTTTAACACCGCGCCTTACGGCCGTGTCGCATTACCTCTCCGTAAGAATGGAAGATATTCACAGTAAAAATTGCTAAGGATGTACAGGATGGTACTTTAGGTGCCATGCCAAGAATTCTGTATTTTTTAGTTAGCTACCACTGACTAACTACATAATATGATTATGAAAAATAATGAAAACTGGTACAAAAACATACGAAAATTCACTAGTATAAACATGCATTTAGAGAATATTGGTGGAAGTGTTACCGTATCCTGACTTTCATGCATATAGATGGCAACTTACTGTAGTAACAAACATCGCCGTTCCAGCTTCCTGTGTGTGTGTGTGTGTGTGTGTGTGTGTGTGTGTTAATACTGCTAGTCTAGACATCTAGAAAGGAAAGAATCATCAATATGGCTTTATTATATTTACCTCTCTTTGTAAGTGCAAGACTTTAAAACGATCCCAATTAATTTTGATTAAAAAATACGTACAGCACTGTTCATTTTTGTTAGTAAATAGACTTATACACCACGCTACATTTCCAATTCTAAAGCTCATTCTGAATATTAAAGCATTTAAAACAGAATTTGTTTCATCTCACTTGAGTTTTTGCCATCTCACTCTAGTTTTGTTCATGTGTTAACGGATGTTTGAGGGAAATGTACTAGGGAGTGTCCGATTGCGATGTGCTCATTTCTGTCACACTGGATACTGTCTGAATATTGTGAACAAACAGGCTTATCTCTCTGTTCAAGCAGAGATGCTAGTGTAGTGACCGGAGATGGTGTAGGGTTGTTAACCTCTCAGTCCGATAATGCAGTATTTTTTTCTCACTTCCTGCAGCTGATAATATTTAGTTTACAAAAGACTTTTCCAACCGATGGAGATGAAAATATCCTTTATTAACCTCGGCATTAATATAGGTCCTTCCTAATTTGAATATAATCATCTGGTGACTGCTTGATTAATATTACATCATCAGCTTGAATGGGTTCAGGCATAATATACCATGGTGGTATGCAATTAAAAGAGTATAAATAAAATGGAGTAAACGAACGATGATGATGAAAAGAGAAGGTAAAGAAAGAAGAAGAGCCATTAAGAATTCCAATGAATTACAATAATACTGTTAAAGCTTACGGTGTTTGAAAAGCGTGAGGGAGGCAAGCGAGAAAATTAAGAAAATGGGTAAAGTAGGTATAGGAGAACAATGAAGAGGAGAGAGATGAATGAAGCTGTTAGGGAGGATAAAGCCATGAATCAAATGGAGAAGGAAACACACACACACACACACACACACACACACACACACATGAGAGAGAGAGAGAGAGAGAGGGGGGGAAGGCGCTGGTGCCAATTATGTCCTTTGCATTTCTTTACGGCCACGTCGCCTTTAGGTAAGGACGTGAGATGAATACTGATAAGGACATCCAGGATATACAGAGTGGCTCATACAACACCCAGTATATACAGAGTTGCTCATACAACACCCAGGATATACACAGTGGCTCATACAACACCCAGGATATACACAGTGGCTCATACAACACCCAGGATATACACAGTGGCTCATACAACACCCAGGATATACACAGTGGCTCATACAACACCCAGGATATACACAGTGGCTCATACAACACCCAGGATATACACAGTGGCTCATACAACACCCAGGATATACACAGTGGCTCATACAACACCCAGGATATACACAGTGGCTCATACAACACCCAGGATATACACAGTGGCTCATACAACACCCAGGATATACACAGTGGCTCATACAACACCCAGGATTTACACAGTGGCTCATACAACACCCAGGATATACACAGTGGCTCATACAACACCCAGGATATACACAGTGGCTCATACAACACCCAGGATATACACAGTGGCTCATACAACACCCAGGATATACACAGTGGCTCATACAACACCCAGGATATACACAGTGGCTCATACAACACCCAGGATATACACAGTGGCTCATACAACACCCAGGATATACAGAGTAGCTCATACAACACCCAGGATATACAGATGGCTCATACAACACCAAGGATATACACAGTGGCTCATACAACACCAAGGGTATACACAGTAGCTCATACAACACCAAGGATATACAGATGGCTCATACAACACCAAGGATATACAGATGGCTCATACAACACCAAGGATATACAGATGGCTCATACTACAGATGGCTCAAACAACACTATGGATATACAGAGTGGCTCATACAGCACCAAGGATATACGAAGTGGCTCATACAACACCAAGGATATACATGAGAGAGAGAGAGAGAGAGAGAGAGAGAGAGAGAGAGAGAGAGAGAGAGAGAGAGAGAGAGCATTGTTACGCTGACTAGCATGTAATCGGCTAAAAGAACCGGTTTTATGGTTTCCGACACCGCGTCACAACACAGCCACACACCACTCCTCTGCACCAACACCGCAACAATCACAACCATCACGTACCACCACACACATCACATTCACATACCATTTCTTCCATTTTGTACAGCCACACATCACCAATCTTGCTCCTGTAAAGGCACACATCACCGCCACATACCTGCACAACAGCCACTTATAACTGTTACCTTTTTCCATCATTGTAATCACTCATTTATGGTCACAAGCCACGACCATCACATACCATCTGCTGACCTTCTTACACACTGCTGTTTAATCACGTCACATCCACACATAACCCAAATTAACCTCCACAAGCACAGCTGCCAGTTTTATTGTCACACTTCATGCCATCACATACGGTACTTCTCTCCGCCATCACCTTCGTACAACACCACCTCCACATTAACACCACGGTTCTCACACCACACCTGCACAAAAATTCAAGCACCTGCCACAGATGTTGTAACCACTACTTTACAGTCATACACCACCGACAGTCTCTCTAGTTCATTCGCTTTAACCTGGCAAAGATTTTCGTCCACTTGCGGCGTATTTCACGTAACTGAGTGGCAGAAATAGACAATGCTACGCTCTACATCCTTCCCATAGCACCCCGTGACGAACACCATATTCTAGTGTTATCTCTTGCTAAAGCTCAGCATTCAAGATGGAGAGAGGACAATTTTAGGCCAAGTTACTACCACCTCTACCACCACACCTGACACCACACCAGTCACACAGTCACTGATCTTCCTTCACATCAAACGTGCAGTTATCCAGCACTCCACCCACCCCCTCCACTGATTCATAATCCACTAATATCACTCTCTCGTGTTTTCAGTCATAGTTGGCTGTCGTATTTCCTGTCCTGTACACTTAGCACAGGTATATTAAACGGATGTTATTCATCTGAATAGTATGCTGTCTGGATGTAAATTTTAATCCATTATCTGGACCATAACAAGTGTTTATTTCAGTATCTACATTCATTTGTTATTTTTTTGCTCACCTTAATATTCATTAATCAGTATTTTTTGCATGCGGAATGAGTTTACTCATTTCTTTCATATATATCGCCATAATGCGACAGACACATGAATTTTCTGAGGCTGTAGTTTCATCGTCCCCTCACCATCCTAACCTTCCCCTTAGCACACCCTGCCCTGCCCTGCCCTGCCCTGCCCTTCCCATCCCTTCCCTTCCCTTCCCTTTCCTCTCCTTTCCTTTCCTGCCCTTCCCTTCCCTTCCCTTCCTTTCCCTTGCCTTGCCTTCCCTTCCCTCTTAATTGTGGGCGTAGAATGTCAGAGGGACCTTGTCACTTTTGAAAGTTGTTCAGGTGTAGGCCTTTCTTAACTTCCCTGGTCCAGGCAGGAATCAGATACGGTACAGAGTCCACTCATGTCTTACCTTTTTTCGGTTTCTTCCCCAACCTTTCGTCGTTTTCTCTTTCCTCATTCCATTTTCTCCTAACTGTATTTCCTGTCCGGAATCGTGCTAAGTCTGTTCTTCGGTCTGCTAAGAATAATTTCATCCGTACATAATGCTCTCAACTCTCTAACTCGAATTCTTCCCGCTCCTTCTGGCACCTTGCCAAAAGCCCTTCTAACAACTTTACCTCATCATCCTTCCCTCCTCTTTTCTACTCTGATGGTTCTGTAGCTATTTCTTCTACTGATAAAGCAGATCTCTTCGTTCAGACTTTCTCCTCCAATTCCACCTTAGACGATTCCGGTGCTGTTTCTCCATCACTTCCCCTCTCTGACTTCCTCATGGCTAACATTAAAATTTCTTCAGCTGATGTATTTTCTGCCATCACAGGCCTCAATGCTAATAAAGCATATGGGCCTGATGGAGTCCCTCCTGTTGTTCTCAGGAACTGTGCTTCTGTGCATACACCCTGCCTAGGCAAACTCTTTCGCCTTTGTCTATCAACTTGTACCTTTCCTTCTTGCTGGAAGTTTGCTCTCACTCAGCCAGTCCCAAAGAAGGGTGACCATTCCCAACCCTCTAACTATCGTCCAGTTGCTTTAACATCCTGTATCTCAAAAGTTTTCGAGTCAATTCTTAATAGAAAATTTTTAAAGCGTCTTTCCTATCACAACCTTCTTTCTGATCGTCAGTATGAGTTCCGTCAGGGACGCTCCACTGGCGATCTTCTCACCTACCTTTCAGACTCCTGGTCATCCTCCTTTCGGGACTTTGGCGAAAGCTTTGCCATTATACTTGACATCTCAAAGGCTTTCGATCGGGTCTGGCATAAATCTTCAATTTCCAAACTGCCCTCTTACGGTTTCTATCCTTCTATCTGTGCCTTCATTTCTAGCTTCCCTTCTCGTTCTATAGCCGCTGTTGTAGACGGTCATCGTTCTTCTCCTAAATCTATCAACAGTGGTGTTCCTCAGGGCTCTGTCCTGTCACCAACTCTCTTCCTTTTATTCATCAATGACCTTCTAAGCTGTACATCTAACTCTATCCACTCATACGCTGATGACTCCACCCTTCACCTTTCCATTCGATTCCCATACGTCCATCTCAGCAGTTACTTCAACAAACAAGGGATGAGGCTATGGCACACCTAATGTATGACTTTGCTCGTATCTCTGACTGGGGTAAAAATAATCTTGTTGTTTTTAATGCATCAAAGACTCAGTTTTTGCACCTATCAACCCGACAAAATCTTCCACAGGTATACCCACTAATGTTTAATAATATTCAGCTTAATCCTACATCACCGTTGAACATGCTTGGGGTTTCATTTACTCGGGACTTATCTTGGAAAGATCATATTACTTCTCTTGTAAAATCTGCTTCCAAGAGATTGCGTATGCTTGGCCGACTCTGTTCCTTCTTTACCCCTGCACAATTTTTGACTCTATACAGGGGTTTTTGTCCGCCCCTGCGTGGAGTACAACTCTCAGGTGTGGGGAGGCTCCCCACATACAGCTCTTTTCAATAGGGTGGAGTCAAAGGCTTTTCGTCTCATTAACTCTCCCACTCCTACTGATTCCCTTCAACCTCCGTCTCTTCGCCGCACTGTTGCATCTTTATCTCTTTTCTATCGCTACTTCAACGGTTACTGTTCCTCTGAACTATCTGTATGCATTCCTCCACCTCTACGACGGGCGCGTAGCACCCGTCTGGCAGCAAACTCTCATCCCTTTTCTGTCCAACTCTCTAATCCAAGAATTAGCCGTTACTCCCAGTCCTTCATTTATGCAACAGATCAACTCTGGAACTGTCTCCCTCTGTCTGCATTTCCTGCTTCCTATGATCTCCAGTCTTTCAAACGCAGTGTGTCCAGGCATCTCGAAATGATTAGATCTTGAATTTGGCTCTCTCTTGTATTTTGTTTTTCTCTTGGAAGGAACAGTTCTGCGGGCTCGTTGCCTTTGATTCCTTCTTCCTCACATAAAAAAAAAAAACTTCTTCCATCACACTACGAGCTGTCACTATATGATTCGTAAATTGTATGTATATGAGGTGTGGCAGTGTGAGTTGTGACTGTGAGATATGTGTAAGTCATGGTTGTGTGAGGCGTGACTGAGATATGTTTGAATTCTGAGGTGAGTATAGTGTGTAAGTGTGATGTGTGAAGGTAAAATGTGTGCAAGGCATCGTTTTGTAAAGTGTGAGTGTTAGTGTGTATGATATGTCTGTGTGAGGTGTGGCATTGATATGTGTCGGAGTGAGAGGATTAGCGGTTTTGTCTTCTGTTGCTCAGTTATATGCAAACGGCGGTGAGATGAGGGTAATAACACCAGAATCGCAGGTTGTACTGACAAGTGTGTATCAAACAAACGAACCTGAGAAACAGTCTATCTGGGTCATGTGATACGTATTGAAGAGTTTATGAGACAAGTAACTAAATACTGAACCCTAAACATCTCAACAAATCGTCAGCCAGTAACACCTCACCTTACCACTGCCCCCTAGAAAAGGTACTAAATCACCACCAGGTAATTCCCTTCACCTGGTCTAACATTTGCTTTTGGGAATTTATCTGAAACTAAATAAGGTCAGGAGTTTAAGGAAATTACGGTAACAGACGCTTGTGTAAATTCACCTTACTAAATTGTTCGTTTAACTCTTTCATCATGAATAACATTTTATGCGTAATTTTGTTTCTTTGTGAATTTTCAAAACCTTCCTCACATAGGGAGAAGTGATAAATTGACAAATGTTTTTTGGGCAATATGTGTAAATGTTTCAGAACCGAGACCGAACAAAAGTTGTAGCGCTTCAAATACTTAATGCTGGATTTTGTTACTTGTACATCCACCACCCAGAGATGGAGGGAATTATGTTCTCGCCGTCGCCTGTTTGCCTCACTCTGTAACGAATCACAGAAAAAAAAAAAAAAAAGCATCGGGAGGATCGTGATGCAAGTACTGTATGCGGCAGTGTTGGTAATCACCGATTCCTGAACAAACCCTTGTGGCACAGCGTCCATTCCCCTCCCTCCCCCTCTCTCTCTCTCTCTCTCTCTCTCTCTCTCGTTTCCAGCGAATGTGACGCCAGTTATCTTCCATCTTTCTTTCGGCAGTCAGTTTCAAGGCTATTAGCTGTCACTTCCCTACGCGTGGAGGGCATCATAGTACTTTATAGTGTAGTCTGTATAAGTTTAAAGAAATAAATAATTCTCCCTGCTTCTTTTTTGCTAGAGAACCTTTTATGAATTCCGTGCTGTCGCTTCTGCATCGTCGAAGGCAGTATCCATATAACATCCATATACCACGTCTGCTGGCTGTGGTAATGTTTTATAAGTCGTACCCGGTAGTAAAGAGGTTACCGTAAGTGTTAAGGTCGCCATTTTTTTTTTTTTTTTTTAATGATATACAATTCCCTGGCTAATGTGCGCCTCCAACCTTCGTAGTGCAGTTCACCTTGACCTCCCGCTCTGGCTCCCTTCGTGGTTGCATGGTGTGTGTGTGTGTGTGTGTGTGTGTGTGTGTGTGTGTGTGTGTGTGTGTGTGTGTGTGTGTGTGTGTGTGTGTGTGTGTGTGTGTGTGTGTGTGCTTATAGAGAGAGAGAGAGAGAGAGAGTTGATGCATAAAGAAATGTAAATTGTTTCTTCTTTTGTATTCAGATCTGGTTGCCACCATATAATGGTTCACAGTATCCTAGCTCTGCTGTTCTTTGTGCCATTGTAATCTGCCGTCGAAAATGTACTGTTCTTATTCATAACTCTTGGCTCGGCTTCGCTCTCACTCACAGTAATCCTCCTTCCAGCTCTTACCCTCCACCTTATCCTCACCCCTTCTCACAGTCCGGCTCCACCCACCAACATATACACTTACATCTCATAACACGTCTGCAGTTCTTTATTCCATCTGAATCTCTTCGGTACGATGACCCTTTTATTTCTTGACACCTTCAGATGGTTTTGTTAATGCTATGAGAGACCGGAAACTGAAGGGCATTATAAAAAAGTATCCATCAGCATCTTACTGCGATGACACCTTTTATATTTTATTCTTACTGAGCAGACGTTTTATTGGGTTTTATGATAAACCTCACAACCTAAAACAGTAAGTTAGGAGGTTCCATTCTTTTTATTAGATTTCAACAATACTGCACCGGTTGCATAAGTATTTTAGACTATAATTAACCCAGCTCGGTGGATTTTAAATTCCCGTCATGTGAACGTTACCTTATGCCTTCCCTCACACACCACCTTTCAGCCATCCATTATAAGTGACACTCGTTCACCCTATGTTCTTAACCCATACTGGTTTAAAAATACTTACTACACACACACACACACACACACACAAGATACACGGATAGACACAGAATTCTCTATTCCTCCATCATGTCAATATGTATTTTATTATTATGTAACTACATTTATCCATTCCATCATTTACCAACTGTTCCCTCCCACTTTCATCAGTTTCTCAACTCTCTGCTTCGAGCCTGTTCCATTATTTCTTCCATGTCTCTCCGTTCCTCCAGCCGTTTCTATAAACCCTCTTTTTCTCACTCTTCATCCTCTCTCCGTTTGGTCATACATTCCAATTTCATTTATAATCATCCACCTCAGCCTACCTTTTCATTCACCCAGTTATATCCCAGTCTCCGACATTCACTTCGCTACCACTCACTCAAGGCCAAACACATCGTGCAAGCCACATCTGATACACCCGAGCCCCACCATTATACCTGCCCTGTGTGTCTTGTTATAAACGGCCAGGCATAGAAGTTGCTGACCTTTTTTTGGCCGCCAAACTGTTTCTTGTGCATTCAGACTCCAGGGAACCAGTGAGGCGAGGCGGGGTGTAGAAGGAAACGATAGTGGTCATATCTAGGTGTCTTGTCACCGAGGTCACTGGAAAAGCAAGGATTGTTAAGTTAGGTTTGGTTAGGCGGCTGTCGGTGGCCCTCGGTGAAAAGACCTACCCGTCATACCAGATTGAGGTGTTGAGTACTGAGGTACACGCAGGCGCCAACGCACACGCGCACAAACAAAGACGCACACCCACAAAAGCACACACGAAGCTCGTATACATTTCACTTAAGAGTAGGATGTTACACTTACCACGCCGTAATACGGTGCTCCTCAGCCTACATTAGTCGTGTGGGGTATTTCCCCATCACACATATTTACTGGTATCTCTGACTTTTTTTTTTTTTTTCATTTTTGCATCAAGTACGCTTTTGTTCACTCTCTCGGCCAGTGACTGAATTATAAATAACTCAAGGATTTGACGAGCCTCATGAAAACATCTCATTGGCCACACCCCATAAGGATTATACAGTATATATATAATGTGACTCACCTCCGTATGATAATGGCTGTGTCTGTCAGACGTATTTTGACTGTTGTCTTATTTATAGAGCACCAGCAAATAAAAACATTATTTGTACAGTCGTCGGCACAAATTCGCTGCAAGCCTGCTCGTGTGATGTGGTTGTTTTGTCTGGCAACAATGTATCGGAACTAGTTGCCACACAGGCTTTTATACGCTTTAAAGACGTGTTTGTAAGAGTTAGTGCCATAAATCGCCCAGAATGCAGTAGTCTTTATATCTGATTAGCATAAAAATCAGCAAAAGACGACAGAAGAATGTTGTAGCGTGATAAAACTTCTGCTCTCTCCCTCGTACCCACCCCATGTCCCTCCCCACCCTACCTCTCAACCCCCCCCCCCATGCTCCTTCATTTCCACTCCCCTCTCTCCGCACCCTGTCTGCCTTAACCACGGCGCAGATCTACGTAATGAACTGCACTTTTCTCTTTTTCTTGTCTATTCCTGTAACCTTTTAGCTCCTTACATTCGAGAGTATCTTGCCATGCCTCAGTCTTTTTCATCCACTCTTTACTCCAAACGTGATGCAGTAGTTCGAAACATGATGGGTTCTGATCCTGCTTCATGAAACAGCGAACAGTATGAGGAGGATGGGAACATTTTTCCTTGGAACGAGAGAGAGAGAGAGAGAGAGAGAGAGAGAGAGAGAGAGAGAGAGAGAGAGACAGACAGACAGACAGACAGACAGACGAGAGGAAGTAGGAGGAATGGGCACAAATGTTTGTTTAATTTCGCCTACTGATATAATAGCCACCAACTGCCAGGCTCACTAAACACACACACACACACACACACACACACACACACACACACACACACACAGTAAGGAATACATAACAAGAACGGGACCTCAAATTTTCTGTATATAGCGGCTGTTGGTAGTGACAAGGGGTGGAGAATAGAATGACAACTGGAATAAAAAGGGTGGGAATCAGACGGGGAGGGTGAGCATGGGATAAGAACAGGAAGGAATGTTGGTAATTAGCCTTGGATACATTTCATTAAAGCATTTCGAGCAATTGGGAACAGGACAGTATTGGTTTAGTAAACAGTCGAGAGAATTGTGATGCACCAATCGGGTTAGTGCCGTGGATAAATGAATGAGGGTAGAGAAAGTGGGGAAAGGAGAAAGTGGAGAGGCATGAACGTGAGTGGGGAGTAGGAGGGGAAGGAAGGGTGGGGAGACATCAGGAGGAGAAAGGGGGAGAGAGGGGAAGGGAGTTTAGACACGGTTATGAGGAATGTCAGAGTATTATGCTCGTACGTCGTTTCATAACATTTTGTCAGCTTCTGGAAATTTTTTTGTACTAATTAAATACGGTATACATAATATTTCACTCTAACCAGCCTCTAGTCAATCAATCAATCATTTCCTGTGGCACCCTCGGGGATGCATAGGGCCTCGATGAACTCACACCACCACATCCTATCTTGTGCTAACTCCTCAAGATCTCCCCAACACTCATCTCCAGCTTCCCGTCTCATTGTCCTCACCCACGTCTCTTTTGGCCTTCCCCTACCTCTCCTACCAAGTGCCACCCACCCTGGTGTACCTCGTACTATTCCCTGTCTCCTATACACATGTCCTAGCCACTTCCATCGTGAGAACCTAACATATTCATCGACCGGCTGCACTCCCGTTATTTCTCTAATTCTACTATTTGGTATCCTTTCCCACCACTTAACTCCTAATATTCTTCTAAGTGCTTTATTTTCAAACACCAAGAATTTATTTTCCATAGTCACTGTGCTGTACCAAGACTCGTGTCCATAAATTAAGATACTCCTAACCATTACCTTATAAAGTTTGAATTTTGTATGCACAGAGAAATTGTTATTATTCCAAATATTTTTAAGCATTCCCATTGCCTGATTAGCCTTCTTTAACCTTTCCTCGAATTCAAAGTTCAAAGAACCATCCTTGGCTAAATAAGTACCTAAATATTTAAACCTATCAACTTGCTTTACAACCATACCTCCAATTACACATTCCTGCGCATTTTCCATATTCATATTGATTATTTCAGTTTTTCCACAATTAATAACCAAACCCACCTTGCGACCTTCACTCACCAAACAGTCCAACAACACTCTCTGCATCTCTTCTGGCCCATCACAAATCAGTACCACTTTTAAAAAACACGTTGTTAAAGTGTACAAAAGTCTACGTGGCAACTAGTCCCCTTACACTGTTGCCAGACAAAAGGACTCACATCACACGAGCAGACTTGCAGCGAATTTATGCTGACGACTGTACACGGCTGGTAAATAACCAATGATATCCTGGTCCAACACCCCTACTTTACAGCAAGCGATAGCTTTAATATCCAGTTGCCATATATTGTGTGGTATTGTGAGCTGTTCAAGAGATGCCATTATGTCAAGAATGTTTTCCTCCCATGTGGACACTGGTCAATTAGGCTACCATCTAGGTTATAAGAGAGAGAGAGAGAGAGAGAGAGAGAGAGAGAGAGAGAGAGAGAGACAGAGAGACAGACAGACAGACAGACAGACAGACAGACAGACAGAGAGGATGTTGACAGTTGTGGAAACTTTTTCTTTTATTAATCGAACTGGAAAGAGTATTGCAGTACAGTACCTGTCTACGTTTGCTTTCAGATTTTCAGTAAATGTAGCTTCCCTTGTCGATGTTTAGGTCTTAATGTAGTGATGCTGTAGATTTATAGGTATGAAGGCGGCTGTGCTGCAGTGCTTAGTTCTCATCCATACCCAATTTTCCATTTTTAGTGTATCATCAGGTTTGGAGGGTATCGTGCTTAAATTCATGAATGAAATTCTATTTCTTAATCTTTTGTTTTTCTTTTTTGCTAATGTTATGTATACTCTCTTTTGCAGGTAAGTGAGCAGTATGTCAGTAACAAGATAAATTACCAGCCAAGCCAGGTATGTTGTGTTGTTGTGAGAGTAGAATACCAGTCTTGATGTCGTTAATTGAGTGTACGAAGAACCAAAGAAGAGGATGCATTGCAATAAATACTGTACGCATGGCTGTTTGTCGGTTTGGATGAGAGCGAGGGACCTAGCCCGGACAAAACGTCAGCCAGTGAGGACGGTCAGCATAAACAACAATAATTACATCCGCTGTGCTTTGCATTTGAAACACAGGATGATATATCTATCTATCTATATACCTAGGCTACTTCCCCCAAGGAAAGGGAAGTAGCCGAGACTGGACGACACACTCCCAATTTGCTCATCCTCTCAAACACATTCATTCGCATCTTAGCCCCAATGGGGAGAAGGGACAGATCCTCACTGCATCACACCGCACGAGGATCAACTGCGCAGTGCAGTCAATGACATCACCAACAGGGCCCGACAAGAGCTAGCTTACCCCTGCCACATCATAATGGACCCATCCCCTTACCTGCACATGACTTGATCAGCTGATAAGACAAAATGCGGGAGAATATCCCCTCAGAACTGTGTCATCACATATTCATTCCAGTTTCTCTCCTTTCATTTCTGTCACGCACAGCCACTCTTCCTTGCTCAACAGACATCCCTCTCACATCCAATGCTGTCTTCACACTGTCCATCCACCGTATTCGTGGTCTTCCTCTCAGCCTTATACCTCTCACATCAGATCTAGTTATCTTTTTCACCAATCGCTCATTATCCATTTTCTCCATGTGCTTTTAATTGCCGAGCTGTGTGTATTATTTCAGTATCAGAATCGTATATGCTATTACGCTGTGTCATCGCATATTGTAACGTAATTTATCATCAACCGTAACCTTAGTAAACCAATATTGTCAGGTACTCTAAACAGTTTGTTCGTTCATTTACTGTATTTAATCAGACAGGGATCTCAATACGTCTTGTGTCCATTGTGATTTACATTCAGGTCTGTTTGATTGTTTTCCATATTCACAGGTGACACCTCCACTCGATGTGCTATGCACAGCAACTCCTTCAACACAGAAAGAGTAACTGTATGAACAAAACTACAAAGCACCTATGTCGGTGAAGGAGGGCATGGGAATCCTAGCATTTTCCCCCTCCATCACACGTGAAAGGCAGATGACCCCTTTTAAAGTCTGGCTTCACCCAAAGTGAGTAAACAGTAAGCCGAAAGCATTATAACAACATGAAAATAGTCAGTGGAATGGTACAACGTCACGTATATACACAGCATTAGTCCCTCCCATCCGGCAGATGTCGTGATCCTCCCCACAGCCGGGCATTCCCGACAAACTGGCAAAATCGTCCATCTTTAAGCCTTTATATCTCTGTTAAGACTTAACCAATTATAACAAATAAGGTTTCATATTACTCAACAATCCTTCGACTTCAAGTTGGTGGCATCAGATGGTCCGTGAAGTGCAGATAAGGAATGGGGATTGAGGGCAATTTTTGGTGTTTTTTGCCAGTGTCCGTATGCGTGGCGGAGGTTCAGCGACACAACAAAGGCTCACACTAGCCCACCACACTGATATCACTTCGATGACACTTCCAGAGACTAAAATCCACTACAAACAATTTCCGTGAATATTTTCCCATAATCGGTCGTCCTGGGTGAATGAAGGCCGGTTACAGTTGCAACGACCTTGAACTCAGGCTGCTCGTCTCTTTCCTCATTACAGACAGACAGACACTCTCTCTCTCTCTCTCTCTCTCTCTCTCTCTCACACACACACACACACACACACACACACACACACACACACACGGAAATGTATGTTTGGCAAGGATTGTTGCTCGATTCTGGCATTGGTGAGCGAATAGAAATCTGGGTATTGCAAATCCTTGAAATAATACTATTACTACTAGAAGTACAATTACCAATACAACTACTACTAACCCTTTCCCGTGAAGGGAGGAGCACAAATTCTGGCTGTGTGCATAACTCTTGCTTGAGAGCTTTCAGAACAGTCGCGTAGAGACATTTTACTTCTAACGCTCATAGGAAAGCTACTATCCATCATAGAAAGGCCACTTTGCTCTGTCATACATTGTCCAAAAAGACAATATATACAAAATAAAATGCAAAAAAAGTGAATAGAAGTTAGCTGACATGCAAAAGTTTTACACTGTCCCTTAAAAAATTATTTGCCAAAAAAAACTATTCAAGAAGTAATATTTTTTGCTTCAATACGTAGCAGAATAAATTTCCTTTCCAGTAATGCATTATTTGTTGTAATTTCTTAAATAATAACGCCGCATAAATACACGACAAAAAGGAGCATAACTGTTCGGCAGGAGGTCAAGAGGTGTACATCCTACCTGTTAGGAACCTCACACCACAGTCCACACTGAGCCGAGCAAACCAAATGGGCACGCATGCACCAGCTGTGGCAGGCTTAGCTCCGCCCAGTTTAGCCCGTCATCCAACAAAAATGACGATTCCTTAAATATTTCTTTAGAGATTACGTCAGATGACGAGCAAAGTCGTCATACTCACGTCAGAGGTTGACAAACACATGACTACCCAGGTCGTCATTGGTAAGTCTAAGGGCTAATACTACAACTACCACCACTACAAGTACTACTACCACTACCACAACTACTAGTATTTCAACTACCACGTCTGCTACTATTATTACCACACCTACAACACATACTACAACTACTACTACCACTACATTTACAACTATAAAAAAAAGATGTGAACCAAGTACCGGTAGTCATTTACGTACTGCCCACAAAAGGAAATACTTACCACTATGACTTTCTCTTTCCTTTGAGTAAAACTTTTCATCATAAGAAATATGTATAAACAAATGTTTTCCAAATAAAATAAGGCTGCGAGTTTATCATGAAATATACTTACTGCCTCCATTATTCACATAAATATACACAGAGCAGTGAAATAATATTTTCTGTTTCAACAGAAAACAACATACCGGTATGTACAAAACTAACTTATTCATAATATTCAAACTCCTACCACTTGGTCTTTGTGTGGTAATCAAAGAAACAGTCAGTACATAGTGCCACCTCACATTCAGCACACCACCATCTCATCATACGGTGTTGCTGTGGTCACCGCCATGAACTGGCGCAAACATAGCAAAGCCGGAAGGCTTCTTTGCCTGCAGGTGTGCGAGGTAGTATTTCCATGAAATGCCTGATGAGGTAGTCCCTGCACTGCAGGCGGTCAGGCAGTTGCTGTACACTGTGCCTACGTTTCACATAAGGATTTACCTGTCCATACCTCTCCAGAACGCCGTAAATTACATCCTTCTCAAACTGTCTGGGGGATGTGCTGATCCGTGTAAAATCCTTGTACAGAATGAAGGCATTCAGTACTCAGATGTCCAGTACATGTAGGAATGCCTTCTTATACCACTTACAACACCTCCTCAGACAGTCGATTGAGCCGATCTGCGTATCTGATTTATCGACGTGTCGCATGTTCACATTTTAGTTGATAACAGCATCAGGCTTGAAGACTGGCTGCCTCATTCTTCTATCGACCTTGCCTGTGTCAATCAACTTACCTTCATGGACTGTGGAGAGGACATTCATCTTTCTCTTATCATGCCAGTGAATTGCCAGGAGTCCTGCACTCCCCCTTCACGGTGCCTTTGGGCAAGGATGGCCAATGTTTCCTCTTTGTATGGACAGTGCCACATGATGCAGTTTGGTGTTCTTGCAGGTTCTTTGCAAAACTAGATGCTGTGTAATAAGTATCAGTGTAAAGGATGTGATTGCCACCGAAGTACCTGTCCATTAGTTTCTTGACCACAGAGCCAGAGAAACCATGGGGATCGTCCTTCAATGACACCGCATCACTCACTGTATACACAATGAAATCAAGCACGTACCCAATCTTGCAATCACACAATACAAGAACTTTATTCCAAAACGATGTCTCTTTGATGGAATGTACTGAATGAAGGCAAGATGTCTCCTGAACAAAACAAGCGACTCGTTGATAACAACCTTCTGAAATGGCCTGAAAAATGATTGAAATTTTTCTTTCATCATCTCCAGAATCGAGCAAATTTTCTGCAGCCTATCATTCGGATGTGGGCCCATATTCGTGGAAAAATGCAAGTACCTCAGGGTGTCAAGATATCGGTCATGTGGCATATACTTACCAAATACAGGCATTGCAGCAATGTCGTCCACGAGCCAGTAATCGTGCATGTTATGTTTTCTGACACAGGGCATCATCATTGTCAGTGCTAGCCAAACATACATTTTGCGAACACTCATTGCAGTCCATTCCTTCATTTTCGCACTCTCTCTCAGGTGTGAGGTTTCAGCCCAATTGCAGCAGAAATCCCTGAAACCGTTCACTTCTTTCACAGTGAACTCCACCACTGCTGTTGTGCAAAAAGCAAAGAAGTCCACTGCAGAAGAAGCTCTGTGGCAGGGAAAATCTGGCTACACACCTGCGTTTGTGTCATTAAACACAGGTACTTCAGGCTGAAACCCCCGTCCCTTCCTCCCAAACAAAGGTTTCTAACCTACCTGTCCTTTGCTCCAATCATGTCTGCTGCGCACATGGTCAGCCCCGTGCCCTGCCACAGCCCCTAGCATGGCGGCGTGGTGGCAATTCTGCTGACTCACCACTAGATGAGGCAGGTGACGATACTGGTGACGGTGATTGTGGTGGTGATGGCATTTGTGAAAGGCATCGGCGGGCACATGTCTGCAAGCGTGTACCTGCAGCAACATAACCAGATGGGCCAGGTTGTGGTGAAATGCCATGTGGTGAGGCAGGCCAGCGAGGTGAGACACGTGGTGAGGCCCTTAGTGATGAAGGCCAGCATGGTGAGGCCCATAGTGATGCAGGCCGGTGTGGTGAGGCCTGTAATGATGCAGGCCAGTGTGGTGAGGCCTGTAATGATGCAGGCCGGTGTGGTGAGGCACGTGGTGAGGCATGAAGTGAGGCAGGTAGGTGTGGTGAGGCAGGTCGGCGTGGTGAGGCATGTGGTGAGGCAGGTCAGTGTGGCGAGGCACGTGGTGAGGCCTGGACTGATGAGGCTGCGTAATGAGGCACATGGTGATGAATAAAGTGATGCAGGCCGTGTGGGTGATGGTGGTGATGATGATGTATGGGTGGAAAATTCCACCTTAGGCCACTCTTGTACCTGGCGGCTCAGCCTGTGGTGTTTTCTCCTCCCGCCAACCTCCTCGCTTCCCTTACTCTCTACCTCCCCTGCCACTTTCTCCACTGCCCATATATCACCCTCTGCAGGATCATTAACTACATCTGATCCTTCATCATCAGAAAAGGTTGATGATCTTGCAGACAGAAAATATCGCCGCACAGTGGAGAATTCATGGTCACGCTCATCCTCTGATGCATATTTTTTCCATACTCAGCATCGCTAAATCTGGTTCCTCTGAGGAAGAGTCACTTTCCCCACTCGCAATTGGTGATAATGGTATATCTAACTCCCTATCACACTATAACTTAGGCCTTTCCTCCAAGGGCCTTTGGACTTCATTGGTGTCGAAGTCGGTGGGCGCGGGCGGTCGGCCGAGGGTTCGGACATAGGAATATGGATTTGCATAGGTCTGTCCATCACAGAGGTACACAGGCAACTGAAGCATGACTGGGATGCGTGCGGGAGGTTGCCAGTGGGTGCGGGGTTGAAAATAATCAGCTGAATATTCAAACAACAGTGCAAATTACTAGATCATGTATACATGACCCCCGGACGGCCCCGGGAGAACATGTATACATGTCACCCGGATGGTATGGGTTAGTAAAGCATTATGTAAACTACTCTGAACAACTTATCATAGACATGATCCAGTTCTTTTCTGCCATGACCAGATGAAGTTTGATATCGGTACTGTCGATATTAATGACTGTATTGTACTATAGTTCGTGATGGCCTGCAGGGGAAAAAAAAAAATTTGTTTTCCTCTACGGAACCGGTACTTGAGATTCTGTTGTGTGTGTGTGTGTGTGTGTGTGTGTGTGTGTGTGTTTCGGTCTCTGATCAGGCACTGAATGTCGTTTGATGTGTTATGTGGTCTGCTCTTTGATGTGGTGGTGTGTGACATGAGATCTGGCATCAGTTATTATATGTTATTGGACTCGGAGGACAAAATTATAATAATAATAGTCGGTTTATTAGTGTGGTCATCAACGTGGTACATGGTGTTGTCTGGTGTGTAGTCTGGTTGTGTTGTGTTATTTGATCATAGTTACAATGGTCTGTGTTGATAATTGTATGGTACATGAACTGTTAGTGTATGTGTCTTGTATACACATGATTTATGCTGTACAACAGACAATGCCCTTTTTACTTTAACTTGACTTAAAATTGCCATCTCTCCATCTTGAATGCCGAGTTGTCACAACAGATCAACGCTGTAATACGATGCTAGTCACAAAGAAGTGCCATCAAAAGGTAGTTGACCTGTAGTGTTGTATTTTCCTGCCACTCAGCTACATGAAATGTGGTGTGCAAGGACGAAAATCTGGGCCAGGTTAGTGTAAAATATATTAGTAAGGTGTATTCGATTGTCTGGCACTTGTTAAGTGATGAATTAGAGCAGGTACATTGTCTTGAGGCATCTCAGTAGTTTAGTCACTAGAATACCAAATGTGCATCCAGGGGATTTGGATTCGTTTGTCGGTTGGGTGGGTGGGTGTGAGGCTGGGTGGGGGATGGGTGATAAACGAGTCGGTGTTTAGTTCAATTACAGTATGTAAAATACCAGCTCTCATGCTAACCCTTCCTAAGCCAGCATGATGAGGCACAATTTACTCCTCCCTTGTGAGGAGATCTGGTCGTTCTGTGAGTTTTTCTTGAATGAACACGTCAAAAGTAGTTCATTTGACTCTTCCCCAGGTAGTTACACATGTTAACACCTAATTAAAGCTATATCCACCTACATGGCTGATCGTCCAAAGTCCAGACATCCCGCAATTGCCTTGTATGAAATAAGTGTTGTAGTTTAAAGCAGTGGATTTATTGATCGGCAAGATGGTGAATATCGACTGGAAGCAAGGCAAGACGTTTATTGTTTTTTTAAGTATCGAAACATCGAAGAACACACGTGAGATATCGCAAAACCCATGGTATGTTAGTATTAAATATTTGATAACCATAAGAGATATGTAGCATTATTTCCTTTTCCAGTCATTCCGGCGTGTGACAGGCATACCGCATTACTTCGACCTTTGATTTTGATAGTATTGTAGATGATGCAGAAAATATGAACAGAATCCCACTGCATCCTCTAACATGTTCATTACGAACGCAGTAAAGTTGGATTTTTGCCGAAGGTATAAACTATGTGGATGACAGAACAAAATATTTAACTGTGTTCTTGAGCTTCGTTAGTCCATTTATTTAAGCTCTGATGGGAAATGTTAGTAACACAGTGCACTATTTACAGTACCGGATGCGTCAATATTCACGTGAAACAAATATCACAAAGAAGCCTGCTCTGTCAGTCGTATCGGTATGTATAAAATCTCTCTCTTAGGCGAATGCTTGTGTTTGTTGTTACTGAAAACACAGTGTTGAAGGTTTCTCATCAAAATTGTGAAGGATAGAGGGGTGGGTGTGTGTGTGGGTGATATGGCAGAGGGTCTCAAATTATCACCTCCTTCTACCCTTTCATTACTCCTCTCTTCCTGCCCCTTCTTCCCATTTCTGCTACATTATTTCCTCTTCTTCTCTACCCTATTTCCTTCGTCCAGGTGTCTTCATGATAATTTCTTTCCATCCTCCCTCCTTCCCATTTCCCTTTCTTCTCTCCTGCTTGCTACCACACTCCACTCATCCCTTTTACTGCCTCCCATTTATATCTTACTATCACCTTTCTTCTGTCTGCATATTATAGTAAGTAAGAAAATTGGTACGCAAAGAGGGAAAGGGTAAGAGAAGGGGGAGCAAAAATGGAAGAGTGGGAGGAGCGAACGATGTCATGAAAGAACAATGGAAGTATAAACCTTTCCCCCTGCCAGATCTGTCAACACTGGGAAGGATCACCTCATTCATAACACTGTACTTGTTATCGCTCTCCTGACTGATACCTCCCTCCACTTCGGACTGGTTCGAAGTCGTGTGAAGTAGTATCATTAGTAGTGGGTAGGGCAGAGACAACAGAACTACCTTTCAGGTTGGTTCTTTGGATGCCGGAACCAAGGACACTTAGCCGGACAGTGCAGTTTTCCTCAGAACTTCAATCAGCGTAGTTATACTCATTTTACTCTAACTTGGCCGAGATTTTCACCTTTTGAAGTTTATTTAACATAGTTCAGTGGCAGAAAAGACCTTACTACGGCCCAACATCCTTTCCATAGCACTTCTTTGCGACTGCCATCATATTCCTGTATTAATCTTAATGAAGAGGTGGCCTCAGTACTAACAAGGCATATGGGACTGATGGGGTCCCTCCTGTTGTTCTCAAGAACTGTGCTTCTGTGCTTACACCCTGCCTAGGCAAAATCTTTCGCCTTTGTCTGTCAACTTGTACCTTTCCTTCTTGCTGGAAGTTTGCTCTCATTCAGCCAGTCCCAAAGAAGGGTGACCACTCCCAACCCTCCAACTATCGTCCAATTGCTTTAACGTCCTGTATTTCAAAAGTTTTCGAGTCAATTCTTAATAGAAAAATTTTAAGTCATCTTTCCTATCCACAACCTTCTTTCAGATCGTCAGTATGGGTTCCGTCAGGGACGCTCCACTGGCGATCTTCTCACCTACCTTTCAGACTCCTGGTCATCCTCCTTTCGGGACTTTGGCGAAAGCTTTGCCATTGCACTTGACATCTCAAAGGCTTTCGATCGAGTCTGGCATAAATCTTTAATTTCCAAACTGCCCTCCTACGGTTTCTATCCTTCTATCTGTGCCTTCATCGCTAGCTTCCTTTCTGGTCGTTCTATAGCCGCTGTTGTAGACGGCCATCGTTCTTCTCCTAGATCTATCAACAGTGGTGTTCCTCAGGGCTCTGTCCTATCACCAACTCTCTTCCTTTTATTCTTCAATGATCTTCTAAGCTGTGCATCTAACCCTATCCACTCATACGCTGATGACTCCACCCTTCACCTTTCCATTCGGTACCCGCAACGCCCATCTCAACAGTTACTTCAACAAACAAGGGATGAGGCTATGGCACACCTAATGTCTGACTTGGCTCGTATCTCTGACTGGGGTAAAAATAATATGGTTGTCTTTAATGCATCTAAGACTCAGTTCTTACACCTATCAACCCGACAAAATCTTCCACAGGTATACCCACTAATGTTTAATAATATTCAGCTTAATCCTGCATCATCCTTGAACATGCTTGGGGTTTCATTTACTCAGGACTTATCTTGGAAAGATCATATTACATCTCTTGTAAAATCTGCTTCCAAGAGATTGGGTGTGCTAAGCCGACTCCGCTCTTTCTTTACCCCTGCAGAATTGTTGACTCTATACAGGGTCTTATCCGCCCCTGTGTGGGCTACAACTCTCATGTGTGGGGAGGCTCCCCCACATACAGCTCTTCTCAATAGGGTGGAGTCAAAGGCTTTTCGTCTCATTAACTCTCCTCCTCTTACTGACTCCCTTCAACCTCTGTCTCTTCGCACTTGCTTGCTGTTGCATCTTTATCTCTTTTCTATCGCTACTTTAATGGTCACTGCTCCTCTTGAACTTTGTCTGCTTTCATTCCTCCACCTCTCTACGATGGGCGCGTAGCAACCCGTCCTGGCAGCAAACTCTCATCCCTTTTCTGTCCAACTCTCTAATGCAAGAGTTAACCGTTACTCCCAGTCTTTCATTTATGCAACAGGTCAGCTCTGGAGACTGTCTCCCTCTGTCTGTATTTCCTGCTGCCTTATGATCTCCAGTCTTTCCAAACGCCCAGTGTGTCCAGAGCATCTCAAAATGATCGGATCTTGAATTTGGCTCTCTATTGTATTTTGTTTTTCTCTTGGAGGGAACTGTTACTGCGTGGCTCATGGCACTTTGGTTCCTTCTTCCTCGCATAAAAACAAAAAAAAACTTCTTGGCCAAGTTAGAGTACCGACAGTATAGGAACAAATGGCTGTGAGTAACTGCTTCTGCTGAAGTAAGAAGAATTATAATTTTGTTAATGACCTAGCTTAACGTCATCTCCCACATGATGTCAGTGTTTGCCCATTCTTCAGACTATAGAAACAATGAAAATGAGTGAAAGCGCGATTCGGTAGAGCCAAACCTGGGAAAAGCTAGGCGATTTGGGCGTGATATGGGCGTGTGATTAACGTTGATTGGGCAGAAGAGAGTTGACTTGAATAGGTTGAGTTCTGAGCATCTGACGTTGAACTGGGGGTTGGAGTGTGCAAACTGAGATGAAAGGATGTGAGTAAGCCAACGTGAGAAACAGAGAGAGAGAGAGAGATAGAGAGAGAGAATTTTGTGAGGAAAGTGGAATTCAAAGAAACATTTGTCGTTCATTTCTGCTTCAGTAAAAATTACAACAAAAGAACCCGCCAACAGTTTCAAATTTTTGTTACTAAATTAAAACAACGTGATTAAGGCTGCTTCGCTTCCTCTGGTCGTAACTTCTCTGCAAGCACACTACAACCAGTCCATGTGGTTGGCAATGATTCCTTAATGTCCTACCTATGTCACACCTCAAAGTCAGGATCCGTGCCATACACACAACACCCCTCGTTTACATGATCATCCCACACAGTCACTGATAGTGATA